>NW_022196891.1:5520279-5532333 GCF_008632895.1 Mastomys coucha
ATGCCATGGCGCTGTGGCATTGGGCACTGGGGGGGCGGGGGGCGGGGGGAGATAAAAGTGGGGAAGGTAGGATGACCTATGCCTGGCCAGAGTTTCCAGGCTCTGGACAGTGCAGGTGGCATAGGTGTCTGTTTGCATACTCCGCCCCACTGAGGGGCCTCTGGATCCCAGTCTGCAGGGGGAGGGCACAGATAATGAGACCGCTGCAGGGGGTCCCTGGGCCTCCGAAAAGCCAGGGACATAGGTCCCAGCCTCTTGGACATTGCAGGCGATGCTGGATGTCATGGAGGGCCTGAGAACCAGGGGTGAAGAGGGTCTGGGGAAGGCGGCAGTGTGGCTGTTCTGCGTGGGACAGGAGAGTCACTGCCCCACAGATACATAGGTGCAAAACTGAATATTCCTCAATACCATCTACTAATAAAATGTTAACATGATAGGAAACTTATAGCACTCTTTCAAACAAATTTCCACTGTTCAGTCCATACACAAAGATGTTAATTCCTATCATATATTACATCCATGTGAGAATTACTGTTGTCATATAAGCCTCATTTCTAAAGTAATGGAAAATAAGACGCATATTAACAGATAAAAAATAAGAAATCTTGTGCTCACATTAGTAAATAAATTAAAAGTGAAAAACCAAAGCAAAATCAATTCTTGTTTAAGAACATCAATTAGTGACAGATGAAATTGAGATAATTAATGTCTCCCAGGGATAAGCCTCCTTATTAGTTGTTAAATACAGTAAGATGAGCACTAAAATATACATACAAACAACAGAAACAGACTCAGAATATTGCTTACTTACATATTTGTGCATATGCATACCTGTGCACATATATTCTTGTGTGTAGTAACAATAATAAAGAAAATAGGCTATCAATTTGAGAGTAGGGAAATCATGGGAAGGATTGAACTGAGGAAAGAGTCGCAGAAAGTAGTAGAATTAAATCTTAATTAAATTGTATTTTTAAAAGAAGAAAATACTATCAGGATACTACTGGATATTAAGTAATTTTCTTTTACTCAAAAGAAATACAAGTGGAAAAATGTAAGACAACTATGAATATTAGAGCAGTGACTGTTAGCATTATAATTATTAAATACCTCCCTTACCACTGCTCTCCAAACTAATGAATATCTTATTAGCACAATGAGATACGAAGAGATAACAGAGCTACAGATTAAAATTAATGTGATGTCTTTATCCTACTAAAATATTGTGGAATATGAAAGTAATAGATTAAGAAATATCCTAAATATACTGGATTCTTAAAAATTGTGAGATACAAATTAATTGAAAAATCTATAATTTATTTCTACATGTTTGCCAAAATCAACCACCAGAATTTGAAATCCAAATGGAAAAGCAAATACACAAAGACATTAATTAAACAAAACACATAGGAAGACTTGTAAGAAAATACATGCAGGACTCAAACTATAAGGAACTATAAGAATATGACAATAAACAAAAGTTCAAAACAAGGGAAAAGCAATATAGTAGTTATAGATTAAACAACTCAACACACTTAAAGATTGAAAAGAAAAAAGTCTGTTTTCTATAACTATAGTGATGAAGAAGAAGATATATTTTCTGTAAAGTGAAACATAAATAGATTAAATATATTAATAAAACTTAAAGCCTATATGCTAAATGTGGAGAGACTTCATATATTATAAATAACATAGGTCATGTTTATCAGCCTCTTTTATATGGCTTATGAATTAAGAATTATAATTTTATGGTTTTCCACTGTAAAAGAAGTTAAAAGAAAATGTTAGTGAAAGAGAATATACATAGCAGAAATTCTAAAATATTTGTTGTCCGGTTCATTACAGAATAGATGTTCCATTCTTGACTTACTGAATCAATGTAAATGCAATTTAAATCTTAACAGGCTGTGATAAAGATATTAATAAGTTCACTCTAAAATTTATATAGAAAAGCAGTGAACTAGAATAGCAACATGATCCAATTTTCACTTACTATAAAACTATTATTATCGAGATGCTGACAAGAATACAAAGAAGAATCCAAACCACATAAACAGAGAGCCTAAAAGCAGTATGCCCAAAAGCAGCTGGATTTTGATGAAGATGCCAAATCAAAAGTGAAGGGACCATTCTTTCAATAGACAGTTCCAGAGAAACAAGACTTACTCTAAACAGAAATAAATCAGAAAAAAATCTGAACCAATCCATCACTTGCAATATTCCAAATAGATCAATGACATAAACATAAAGTTTGTGGAAATGCAAAAGGAAAAATATGAGTAATTTTCTGATAGGTAAACATTAAAAATATAACACATAACTTAATCAAAATGATAAGTTGGACTTTAAAAAATAACAAGGTTTTTATTTCAATGCACTTCTGAGAGAATTTTATAATTTTACCTAATAAGAAACAATATTTGCAACACATTTGCTGGTAATAGTTGTGTGTCTAGGGTATAAGGAAAGCTTTTTTATTCAATACCATCCATAAAAGAACATAATCTGACAAAAGGACAATATATTAAAAATACATTAGAATATATAGGATATAATAAGCATGCAAAATATTGCCAATAACACTCATAAACAGGAGTAGATAATTTATCTATATTTTTTTTTATTGTATGAGACATTGAATTTAGTGTGGCCAATCAACAAATAATTTTGGAAAGACAGCTTAGTCTTGTCCATCAAAAAAGATGTTTTTATTTTAGTACGATGATACATAAAATAAATCCAATACAAGCCAGTAAAAATAAAAATACCTAAATTAATTTTAGTTACTATCATCTACTAGAAAGATAAAAGGCAATTACATGGTAGGTTGGAGTTGATATCAGGATAGGTTTTGTGGGCTCTGTTTTAATTGAGGAACTGTTTAAAGAAGGAAATGAAAGACAAATTTCCATATAGGAAGAAGTATCCAAAGTGAGCTGAAACTTGATAAATACAAAGGAAGTTGAAAAAAAAATCTAAGGAATAGAAAGAAACTAGACTGTGCTAAGGTACTTGTTTTGGTTTACGACTAAATAAGAAATTAGAATTTTGTGGTTATGACTAGAAGCCATTACAAAAATTCTGAAGATATGATTTTGAGGAAAAAATTACAGAAGGTATTTAGAAAATGTGTGTGGAGAATGTGGTCCAAGTTGTGAAGTGGTGGGAACTTTAGACCTTCCCAGAGCTATGGATTGTACGGGCAATCACCACTACAGTATTTTAGTAAGACTCTTCCAGACACATAGCCCAGACTGATGTAACTGGTCACATTCCTCTTTACCCACATCCTTCTCAGCATTTATTGTCATTTGTTCTCCTGATAAAAGCCATAGTTACTGATGTGACATGATATCTTCAAAGGTTTCCATTGCATTCCCTTAATTCATTCTCAAAGTTTGTACTTACTATTTCTATTGCCATTTTGAGGACGATTTAATGCTGAACTTGATTAATGAATGATGAGGGCATTGATACTTAGTTTTTGAAGTTCTTTCTACACTCTAGATATTAAATCTCTCTCTGATATGAAGATGGCAAAGATTTCCTGTCATTATATAGGCTGTATCCTTACTATGCCAGTTATTTTATCAGCCAGCTTACAAAATTATTTTAGTTTAGTTTTTAAAAATTATCTTGCTCTCAGTTTAATATTGTTAATATAAATAATTAATATATGTAATTTCAATATATATATTGAAACATGAACAGTGTCTTACAGTTCTGTCAATCCCAGAGTCAAATGGCACTCAAAGTCTGACTCCATATTGAAGCCATAGTATTTGTCACCCCTTCTTTTTATTTTTTTTATTTATTTACATTTTAAATGTTATCCTCTTTCCTGGTTTCACCTCTAGAAACCACCTATCCCATACCCCTCCTCCAGCTTCTATGAGGGGACTCCCCCATTTAACAACTCACTCCTGACACCCCACCGTGGCATTTTCCTACATTGGGGAATAAAGCCTTCATAGGGAGAAGGGTCTGTCCTCACACTGATGTCCAACAAAGCCATCCTCTGCTATATATGCAGCAGGAGCCATTGGTTACTCCATATGTACACTTCGGTTAGTGGTTTAGTCCCTGGGAGATCTGGGGATGGGGGGATCTGGTTGGTTGATATTGTTGTTCTTTCTATGAGGTTGAAACTCCTTCAGTTCCTTCAGTCCTTTCTCAAACTCTACTGAGGAAGAGTGCTCAATCCAATGGTTGGCTGAAACATCCATTTCTGCATTTGTCAGGCTGTGGCAGAGCATCTCAGGAGAAAGTTATATCAGGCACATCTTGGCATCTGCAATAGTGTCTGGGTTTGGTGTTTGTAAATGGGATGGATACACAGGTGGTACAGTCTCAGGATGGCCTTTCCTTCAGTATTTGCTCCATACTTCCTCTCCCTATTTCCTTCCTGAATATTTTGTTCCCATATCTAAGAAGGACTGAGGCATCTATACTTTGGTCTTTGTTCTTCTTGAGCTTCATATGTTCTATGAATCATATCTAGGGTATTCCAAGCTTTGGGGCTAATATCCACTTATCAGTCAGTGTATACCATGTGTGTTCTTTTGTAACTGGGTTACCTCACTCAGGATATTTTCTAGTTCCATCCATTTGTCTAAGAATTTCATGAATTTATTGTTTTTAATAGCTGAGTAGTACTCCATTGTGTAAATGTATCAACATTTTCTGTATCAATTTCTCTGTTTAAAGAACATCCAGGTTCTTTTTGGATTCTGGTTATTATAAATAAGGCTAATATAAATATGCTGGACCATGTGTCCTTGTTATATTTGAGAGCACCTTTTGGGTACATGCCCAGGAGTGTTATAGTTGAGTTCTTACATAATAATCTGTCCAATATTCTGAGGAATCACAAAACTGGTTTCTAGAATGGTTGTACCAGCTTGCAATCCTACCAACAATAGAGGAGTATTACTCTTTCTTCATATTCTTGAGAGCATCTGATGTTACCTGAGTTTTTGATCTTAGCCATTCTGACTGGTGTGAGGTGGAATCTCAGGGTTTTTTGATTTGTATTTCCCTGACAACTAAAGACGTTGAACATTTCCTTAGGCGCTTCTTGGCCATTTGATATTCCTCAGTTGAGAATTCTTTGTTTAGCTCTGTACCTCATTTTTAATAGAGTTATTTGGTTCTCTGGAGTCTAACTTCCTGAACTCTTTGTATATATGAAATATTATCTCTCTATCAGATGTAGGATTGGTAAAGATCTTTTCCCAATCCGTTGGTTGCCATATTGTTCTATTGACAGTGTCCTTTGCCTTACAGAGGATTTGCAATTTTATGAGGTCCCATTTGTCTATCTTTGATCTTAGAACATAGACCATTGCAGTTCTGTTAAGGAAATTTACCCCTGTGTCCATGTGTTCCAGGCTCTTCCCCACATTTTTTGTGAGGTTTCAGTGTATCTGGTCATTGGGGACCTTGATCCATTTTGACTTGAGCTTTGTACAAGGAGATAAGAATGGATAAATTTGCTTTGATCAAACCAGCACCATTTGTTGAAAATATTGTCTTTTTTTCCACTGTGTGGTTTTAGCTCCTTAGTCAAAGATCAAGTGCCCATAGTTGTGTGGGTTCATTTCTGGGTCTTCAATTGTAATCCATTGTTTTACCTGCTTCTGTGAAAGTACCATTCAGTGTTTATCACTATTGCTCTGTAGTATAGCTTGAGGTCATGAATGGTGATTACCCAAGAATTTCTTTTATTGTTAAGAATAGTTTTCGATACCCTGGGCTTTTGGTTATGCTAAATGAACTTGCAAATTGCTCTAGCTCTATGAAGAATTAAGTTGAAATTTTGATGAAGATATAAATTACTTTCAGCAAGATGGTCATTTTTACTATATTAATCCTGCCAATCTAAAAGCAATTAAGAGGGAGATCTTTCTATCTTCTGAGATCTTTGATTTCTTTCTTCAGAACCTTGAAGTTCTTGTCATACATATCTTTCACTTGCTCGGTTAGAGTCACACCAAGGTATTTTATATTATTTGTGACTATTATGAAGGATGTTTTTCCCCTAATTTCTTTCTCAGTCCATTTATCCTTTGAGTATAAAAAGAGTACTGATTTGTTTGAGTTAATTTTATATCCAGCCACTTTGCTGAAGTTGTATATCAGATTTAGGAGCTCTCTGGTGGAAATTTCAGGGTCACTTCCGTATACTATCACATTGTCAGCATATAGTGATATTTTGACTTCTTCCTTCCAACATTTATATCACTTTGACCTTGACCTCCTTTTGTTGTATAATTACCCTGGCTAGGACTTTGAGAACTATATTGAATAGGTAGGGAGAGAGTGAGAAGCCTAGTCTTGATTTTAGTGGGATTGTTTCAAGTTTCTCTCCATTTAGTTTGATGTTGGCTGGACCCTATACCTCCTGTGAGCCTGTGGGTCTGTGATAATGAAAAACACATTCTCTCTGTGTGGAATTGTGTGTAGAGAGCTGTGTTACCAGGTTAGCTCCGAAGTGGTAATAGAAACTGGAAGGATACTGTCACCAGGTGCTCCATGGTTCCTGTGCCCTGTGGTATCCTGCTGGGTTCCTCTTAAGCCAGTTATTGGAGTAAAAGTGTTGATCTCACATGTGAACTGTGAACTTAGGAGTGACAGCAATCATGAGAAAAAACTCTTGCCAGATGGGATTTGGGTACTGAAAGGTGTGCCACAGCCTTATCTCTGGAGATCAGATGGAGACCACAAGGGACAAGGATGGAAAGAAAAGATAAATAAAAGAAATTACATCTCCTTCAGGAATCAGTTCCTACTAGGGCAAGAGTGGACTACAACAGCTTATGACACAAAAAACAGTGTTTGAATTTGTCAAATAATAATGAGTGTACAATACCATTGTTGATTGTGTGGACAAAAAGAAACATAGTAACATAAATGAAATATAGACATCAAATTGAAAAATCTCACAATGGGCAAAGCAGGAACAATTTTAATGACAAAATAATGCATTTTATGTCATTGTTCATAAAGTAAACAAATGACAGAATGTTGATGCATATGTGAATAGTTAAATATGAAAAACATGTTAGGTGAGGAAGAGCTGATCTCACTTAAATCATTGAAATGCAGAATAAAATGTTCTAGTAAAATATTAAAATTTTATTTCATGAAAAAAAAAAAACCTCAACAATGGATCTTAAAACTAAAATAACCAGATTGCAAGAGGTGAGATTTTTGTTTTGTTTTGTTTTGTTTTTGTTTATTTCATGACTCCAGTCAATTCTGAGACTGAAGGCAGGTTTAATTTCCCCAATCTGCTTTTATCCCATTTTAATTACATGCAAGTATTAAGGACGAGCAGTACAATAAGGACCTAGCAAGGCAGTAAGCAAAGCCCTGTGCTTACCTCCAAGACAGTTGTTTCCAAGGGCTTGTCAGGATGACCCAATACCTGAGTCCACTTCCTGTTCAAGCCCACAATCTTACAGATGCCTATTGTTCCACCATAAGATTAAAATTCTGACTGAACCTACTTCCCTATTATAGCCTTAAGTTAGATTCTAGCCTGAACTTACTTCCTCATCATAGCCTAATGTCAGATTTCTGCCTGAAACCCATTTCCTTGTCCTATTTCCTTGTCCTTGGCCAATATCAGATTCCTGCCAAGTAGTCCCAAAAGGCTCTCCACATCTCCCCCTTTTTTATTTCATAAACAAGACTGCACCTGTCTTAGGGGTTCTGACAAGAATGCTTCCTTACCTGTTGTGGAATTAGCATTATCAAAGGGAATGTCATCTGTCTTAGGTTGTTAAGGCTCTGTGCAGAACTTACATGTCCTTGGCAGCCAGACTATTAATAACTCTCTCTGGGGGTTCATTTTTAGTTTCAAGCCATGTACTTTGGCCTTCAACATGTTGGTATTGTCAAAGGTAAGTTTTAACAAGATGACCAGGAATTAAAAATATTCCTAGGCCAAAAAGGGCTAACATGATCAGGCCACGTATGCCATTTTTGAAGTTTGACCAAGATGGAAATATTACCCTTAGGCCATGAATAATTTTACCAACAATATCAGCAGCATCAAAGCTTAGCAGAACAGCATTCTTTAAATTCAGAATCTCACTATGCAAAGTTAAAACATCCAAAGAGGAGTTGGAATTATATGCCAAACATCCTATAGGTATCTTGGAAGTTTTTCCCAATTATAGTGATTATCATTGTATATTTTAGAAGTAACAAAAATCCATTGGTATTCAGCATGACACTCAAGATGGCTTCTTACCCTTAAATTTTGAACCTCCATTCTAATAATGTGAATAATATCAATAAAGAGCATCAATTCATTGTTCTAAATGCCTTTATAAATCCTCTTGAATACTCAGAACATTAAGTATAATAACATAAGCAACAGAAACCAAGGCTACTTGGCATCATCAGCAACCAGATCTTCCATCACAGCAAGCCCTCCATACCCCAACACATCACACAGGAAAAGCAAAATTCTGATTTAAAATCACATCTCATGGTGATGATAGAGTACTTTAAGAGGGATATAAATAACTCCTTTAAAGAAATACAGGAGAACACAGGTAAATGGGAAGAAGTGCTTAGAGAGGAAACATATAAATCTCTCATAGAAATACAGGAAAAGACAGCCAAACATATGAAGGAATTGAACAAAACCATCCAGGATCTAAAAATGGAAATAGATACAATAAAGAAATCACAAAGGATGACAACCCTGGAGACAGAAAACCTAGGAAAGGGAGCAGAAATCATAGATGTCACCAACAGAATATAAGGGATAGAAGAGAGAAACTCAGGTGTAGAAGATACCATAGAGACATTGACACAACAGTCATGATAGAAAAAGCAAAATCTCCTAGCTCAAAGATTTCTTAATCCAGAACACAGTGAAAAGACTGACCCTATGAATATTAGGTATCTAAGAAAGTGAAGATTCCCAAGTCAAAGGCCAGCAAACATCTTCAAAAAAATTATAGAAGAAAACTTCCCTTATCTAAAGAAACATACAAGAAACCTACAGAAGATCAAACAGATGGGACCAGAAAAGAAATTCCTTCCTTCACATAATATTCAAAACATCAAATGTGCAGAACAAAGAAAAAATATTCTCCCCCACCCAAGAAAAAGAATATGACCTTTTTCTCAGTACCTCACAGTACCTTCTCCAAAATTGACCATATATTTGGATACAAAACAATCCTCAGTGAATACAAGAAGATTGAAATGATCCCATGCATCCTATCAGATCACCATAGACTAAAGCTGGCCTTCAACAACAACAAAAACAACAAAAAAAACAAAAACAAAAAAAACAGTAAGTCCACATAAACATGGAAGCTGAACAACTATCTACTCAATTATAAGTTGGTCAGGAAAGAAAAAAAGAAAGAAATTAAAGACCTTTTAGAATTTAACAAAAGTGAAGAAACAACATATCGGACTCAATGAAAACAGCAAAAAGAGAAAAACTCATTTATCTGAGTGATCCCATAAAGAAATTGTAGAGAACTTTAGCAGCTTAACACAACATCTGAAACTTTTGAACAAAAAGAAGCAAACACACTCAAGAGGAGTACAAGGCAGGAAATAATCAAACTCAGGACTAAAATCACCCTAGTAGAAAGAAGAGATCAGTATAGACAGTCAACAAAACCAGGATCTGATTCTCTGAAAAATATAAACAAGATAGATACACCTTTAGCCAGACTAACCAGAGGGAACAGAGATAGTATCCAAATTAACAAAATCAGAAATGAAAAGGGAGACATAACAAAAGAATGTGAAGAAATTTTAAAAAAAATTATCAGATCCTACTTTAAGCCTATACTCAAAAAAAAAAAAAAAACCCTAAAAAAAGCTAGATGAAATGAATATTTTCTAGATAGATACCAAATACCAAAGTTAAATCAGGATCAGATAAGCCATCTAAACTGTCCCATAATCCATAAGGAAATGTAAGCAGTAACTAAAATTCTCCAAACAAAAAAATCTCCAGGACCAGAAAGTTTTAGTGCAGTATTCTATCAGACTTTCAAAAAGGACTTAATACCAATACTTCTCAAATCATGTCAAAAATACAGCACCCCTTCATATTAAAAGTATTGGAGAGATATAGATTTCAAGGTCCATACTTAAAATATAACAAAAGCAATATACAGCAAGCCAATAGCCAACATCAAACTAAATGGATAGAAATTTGAAGCAATCCCATCAAAATCAGGGACAAGACAAGGCTCCACTCTCACCTATCTATTCAATATAATACTTTCAGTTCTAGCCAGAGCAATTAGGCAACAAACGGAGATCAAAGGGATACAAATTGAAAAGGAGAAAGTCAAGATATCATTATTTGCAAATGATATGATAGTACATATAAGTGACCCAAAAATATCCACAAGAGAACCCCTCCAGCTTATAAACAACTTCAGTAAAGTGTCTGGATACAAAATTAACTCAACCAAATCAGTAGCTTTTCTCTACTCAAAGGATAAAGAGAAAGAAATTAGGGAAATGACACCCTTCACAATAGTCACAAATAATATGAAAGAGCTTGGTGTGATGCCAACAAAGTAAATGAAAGATTTCTATGACAAGAATTTCAAGTCTCAGAAGAAAGAAATAAAAGAAGATCTTGGAAGATCGAAAGATCTCCCATGCTCATGGATCAGGAGGATTAATATAATGAAAATGGCCGTCTTATTGAAAGCAATCTGCAGATTCAATGCAATCCCCATCAAAATTCCAACTCAATTCTTCACAGAAATAGAAAGAGAAATTCTCAACTTTATCTGGAAGAACAAAAAACCCAGGATAGAAAAAAAACATTCTCAACAATAAAAGAACTTCTAGGGGAATCATCATCTCTGACCTCAAGCTATACTACAGAGGAATGTGACAAAAACTGCATGGTATTGGTACAGAAACAGGCAGGGAGATTAATGGAATACAACTGAAAACCCAGAAATGAACCCACACACATTTGGTCACATGATCTTTGACAAAGGAGTCAAAACCATCCAGGGAAAAAAAAAGACAGCATTTTCAACAAATGATGCTTTTTTTTTAACTAGAGGCTAGCATGTAGAAGAATGATAATTGACCCATTCTTATCTCCTTGTACAAAGCTCAACTAAAAATAGATCAAGGACCTCCACATAGAACCAGATATGATGAATACAATAAAAGAGAAAGTGTGAAAGAACCCCAAACACATTGGCACAGGAAAAAATTACCTGAACAGAACACTAAAGGCTCAAGTGTAAGATCAACAATAAACCAATGGAACCTCATAAAAATGAAAGTTTCTGTAAGGCAAAGGACACTGTTAAGAGGACAAAACAGCAACCCACAGATTGGGAAGAGATCTTTACCAACCCTATATACGATAGAGAGCAAACATCCAAATACTCCAAAGCACTCAAGAAGGTAGACTCCAGAGAACCAAATAACCTCATTAAAAACAGGGCATAGAGCTAAACAGAGAATTCTCAACTGAGGAATACCGAATGGGAGAGAAGCCCTTAAAGAAATGTTCAGCATTTTTAGTCATCAGGGAAATACAAATCAAAATAACCCCGAGATTCCACCTTACACCAATAAAAATGGCTAAGATAAAAAACTCAGGTTATAAAAGATGCTGGCAAGGATGTGGAGAAAAAGGAACACTCCTTCATTGCTGGTAAGCTTTCAAGCTGGTACAACCACTCTGTAAATCAGTCTGGTGGTTCATTAGAAAATTGAAATGATTTTACCTGAGGACCCAGCTTAGATGCTCCAACATATAACAGAATGCAGGCTCCAGTATGATGATCATAGCACCCTTATTTAAAATAGCCAGAAGCTGGAAAAAAGCCAGATGTCACTCAACATAGGAATGAATACAGAAATTGTGATACATTTACACAATGGAGTGTGTAATGGCTGCATAGCCATTAAAACAATGCCTTTTTGAAATTTGCAGGCAAATGGATGGAACTTGAAAATACCATCCTGAGTGAAGTAATCCAGTCTCTCTCTCTCTCTCTCTCTCTCTCTCTCTCTCTCTCTCTC
>NW_022196891.1:5532343-5549206 GCF_008632895.1 Mastomys coucha
CACACACACACACACCATACACATAAAGACCATATGAAACCCAAGAAGAAAGAAGACCACATACAAGTGGTTGCTACAGTCCTTCTCAGAAGGGGGAAAAAATAATCTTGAGAGGTAGAGAGAGAGATGGATCTGAGATCGAGACAGAAGAGGGGAATAAAAGGGAGTCTAGTTTAGATATGGGAGGAGATGGGGGAGAAATACAGAGGGTAAGGAATTTGTAAGGAGAGTAGCAGTGGTGGAGGGAGAACTGGGGATAATCACTAGAGAGTCTCAGATGCCAGGGACACAAGTGGTTCCCAGGACCCAACAGTGAGTACAATAGCTGAAATGCCCAACAAACAGAACAGTTGAGACTGTATTCAGTGGATAGACATGGCTCCTGGTTGAGGGATGGGGCCACCCTCCCACCTCAAAAATATTAATCCAGAATTCCTCCTGTCAAAGGAAATGCTGGGACAAAATCTGGAGCAGAGACTGAAGGAAAAGCCATCCAGAGACTGTCCCACTCTGGGATCCATCCTATATACAGACACCAAACCCAGACACTATTGTTGATGCCAAGAAGAACTTGCTGAGCCTGGGATAGCCATCCCCTAAGAGGCTTGGCCAGAGTCTGTCTAATATGAATGTGATACATGTAGCCAAACATTGGACTGAGTGTGAGGACCCCAATGGAGAAGTTAGGGCAAAGACTGAAGAAGCTGAAGGGATTTGCAACACCATAGGAAGAATAACAATATCATCCAACCAGAATCCCCCAAATTTCCAAGGACTAAACCACGAACTGAGGAGTTCACATGGAGAGACCCATGGCTCCAGCTGGATAAGTAGCAGAGGATTGCCAATAATGGGCACCATTGGGAGGGGAGCCTCTAGCTCCTGTGGAGGTTTGATGACCCAGGGTAGGAGAATGCTAGGGCCTGAGAGTTGATCTTCTGGAATGACATTAACATATTTCAAGTTGATATAAAACTACAAAACTATCCAGCACAACTGACCACTTGTCAACTTAATATACAAATGAATCACTGTTAAGTCATAAACTTCCTTTTCTTTTCATCTACAAGATGACACATTAATATTAATATCACAATATAGAATATTTTACTAACCAAAAAGTTTCCACAGAGAAGTCCATATACTTTACATATACACATACTTTAAAATTCAGTCTTAAAAACAAACAAACAAGCAAACAAAACCAAAATAAGTTTTATTTAAAATTCAAAATAAATTTAAAAATTCAATATCTTAACTGTGGGCTCTTGTTCACTTTCAACAACCATGGCTATGTCTGAAACACAGCTCTGTGTAAGGATTCTGAGTAAACACATCTCAGAAGACTTTGCCTAGATGATGCCAGTCTCTTCTTAGCCACTGATATTTTAGCCTCAGCTCACCAGAATCTGTTGTCCCAGTTACAATAGTATAAAGGTTCTACTTTACTAGTTCTGGCCTCTTATTAATCAAGACTGATTCTTTATCCCCTGTTAACCAGAACTAAAGATTCTCAACTTAAAATAACAAATAGTCCTGATAGAGTCTTTAAACTAGCCCCATGCATATAATTTTAAAAACCACCACGATTGTTCTGGCTAGGCTCTGTTATAAGTAGCCACTCAACTGTCATTTACCCAGCCCTCACAGCTAGTTAAAACTTTCAGTTCCTGGCTATTCTCCCAGTACAGCCACTGCCATTTCGCTGGTGTTTTCCCTGAGCACCGCTGGGTATGGTATACCTTGCCCTGTTTTATCAATGGCCATCTCACCCAGCTCCCTTGACATCCTTCACCAAGGTTCTCCAGTCTCTGTTTGATCCCCTGCCAGGAACACAACAATAGCCATCTCACACAGCCGCTCCCTTCAGCCCTCAGTAAGGAAAACACTAGAGATTTACATATTTAAAACTGACCAGATAACTCAAAGACTGGGTAATGAATATCCTTCCCCATCCTCCTTGGCCTTTGCAGCCACTTGTGGAGGCTACAAACTATGGCTGCCTGGGAAGACCTACATGTCTGCAGCTTTCTATCTGCTCCACAGCCTGGTACAACACCTCATTCTTTCTCCTGGTACTTGGAAGTCCCACCTTTTCCCCCTTAGCCTAAAGATTAACTTCCAACATTTTTATTGACACAATCAAGAACCAAACAGAAACAGAACTTCCACCTACATTTCATCTGTTCTGTCTAATAAAAATATTAAAAACCCTCTTCTCCTATATATGAATTGTACAAGACAAAACAGGTAAGTAAATTAAATAGTATAAAGAATAAATGACATCCAGTCCATCAATTTGGCAATGTATATAAAGTACTCTACCATATTTCCTAACTAAGAAAAAATACGGTTCTATTCCTGGATTTTGTTTAAAATTTTAGCCTATAACATCACTTCAAAAGCATGTTATCTACTCTGTATACTCTATGTTAAGCATCTTGAGTTTGAAGATGGGACTAAAACGTGTCTTCAACCCCTTCAGAAGTCTGAATACAAGTAAATATTATCTGAAAACATATGAAGCATGAAACATAGCTTCCAAATTTAATCCAATGTATATACAGGATCATCTATCTTATATACTTATTATGCAGAAAAATGAAGGGCTACTGCCCTTGTCTTGACAAGGTCAACTATTCTGCAAAATTTGAGCTTCTCTGCACAGCATTGATTGTAGATGAAATGGGCAAGTTCTGAAAATGACTTCCTTGTCATGAAAGCAAACTTGTCTGGAGGTGAAGATGTCAAATCTTCTTTAAACCAAAAAGCGGGTACTGTCAGGAGCAGACATGTCTTGTAGTCAAATGATCCCTAATAAGGAAATAATATTAAATGTCAATTATGTGTAAAAGACCCCCAGAACTGGGGAGATCCTTACTCAAGTCTCGGGATGACGTGACCACCCAATGACTGAGACCAAACTTGCTGCAATCACAGGAGGTTTATTCAGGCCAGACCTGGGTCAAACTCATAGCCTAGCAGGCCAGAGGGGTTCCACCACGAACACAAGAAGTGAGGGGTATTTAAAGGAAAAAAACACAAACTAGGGGCGTGAAGGGGTTACCAAGGAAACATAACAAGAGAACAGTGGAAAATTCTAAAGAGACCAGCCCCTATTTGAGTCAGGGTCATAAGTAAAACATCCTATACACTCATTATGCACAAGAATGTGGTCTGGTCAATATTATTCACTTTATGGCTGAACATTCCCTAGAATCACCCAGATGGCTCATATCCTGCCTTTTGTTCTTGGACCTAACTAGGGAGAGCCTTTCTGGTCAACAGGTTTCTGAAACTGGCTAGTCTACATTCTTGGCTCATTACAGAGACCTTCTATGTCCTTTAAGTAAAGGTTATACCATATACATACATTTCTACTAATACATTTCCCTTTTCATTAACATGCTTTCTCCCAAATTTCTAAATTCAGTCTTTCATGTGGATTTCTTATACTTTTGAAGTCTACCTATCTGTCTATCTATCTATCTATCTATCTATCTATCTATCTATCATCTATCTATTATCTATCTATCTAAAGTATATATGACTGTTAACCTTGTCTACTCTCAGCTATTTCTAATTTTAATATCTTGAAATCACCTTTTTTTAAAATTAATCCAGAACCATGAGTTTGATATCTGGCCCTAAACTTGTATTGTTTAATCATCTAAAAACTGTTTGTAATAGCAGTTAGAATGACTAGGTATAAGCCTTGTATTCTTGAATAAGTTGCATAGGCATAATGCCTGTCTAAGTGTAAAAATATTAATCCCAAATTTATATCAACATAAGAAATTCTTGCCAATAAAATGTTCTGATGTAAGAAAACTGTTTTAACATTGCATCAATTATAAAGATTTCTACCAATTAAGATTATGGCTACACAACCAATTCCACCAATTCCTCCCTGTTCAAAATTATGACTGTTCTCAAATTCACTATAATGACCACCTTTAAAATAACCATTTGTAGACTCTCAAACCCAGGGAATTGGCTGATTGATGATGCTCCACCTTCTTCCTGTTGAACTGGGGCAATGAAATATCTTCAAAGGGGAGGGAAAGGGGAAGAAAAGTAGGAGATTTGATTAGGCCTTAAGAAAGCCATGTCAGCAATTGTTATTCAGTCTCTGATGCCTAAAGTTCTTAATTGATCTGTCTGAAAGGTGAAATGAAGCAAGATGACCTCAACTCTATGATACTGGTCATCCAAGTAGGTCAGTTTAGCATGTCTGAGGATAAATCTCACTGAAGCTGTACACTCTGCAATACACAAATCTCAAAACAGAATTTAAGTACCATCAAAGTATCTACATGGATTGTGTAGGGTGCACACACTAGTTAAGAATGAAATTCTGTTCCTTGTATGAACATGTGAAAGACAGCTGTCACTTTATGAGCCAATCATAAATCTTCATTTATGCCATGTGAAGGATGGCACAAAGAAACTTTACCTGTTCTGTTTGATTCTCTTGATTTTTTTCTAGTTCTTTAGGGGGTCTCCCTCTGTCATATATGTATGATTCATGTAACTCTGGAAGGGGTCCAGAGGTTATTCTCCTTTACTGTGAATACAAAAATAGGGCCTTTCTCCCAAAGTAGAGTGTCCTTTAGCCAGTAACCAGAAAAACCTTTAGCTTGACTTCTCTCCCAGAGGAATAATGTAACCACCAAAATCCAAATCTTGTCCATTGTGTTCATTAAAACAAATAAAGTAAACTAAACAAATACTGTATGAGCCTATTCTTAGTTTTTTTCTAATCTGTCATGCCAGGATATTTAACCCAGAATTCCCATGGAGCCCACATTTGTAGAAATTGGGTTATTCAACAAAACTTCAAGACTTCCATAAAGGATTTTAGTTTTCATAGATCTCCCTACTATCCTCAAAAACATTTTGCTTACTGTATAAACCTATTCTCGGCTTCTTCTGTCGTGCCAGGAAACATAACTCACAATTTCTGTAGAGCCTACATTTGAAGAAAATGATTTATCCATCAGGACCTCTTCAAAAACTTTCCTAAAGCATATTTATTTATTTATTTGTGTATTTATTTTCATACAATCTCCCTGCATCTTTTATTGGAGGCAGCAGACCTTTCTCTCTGCCTACCCCCACCTCCACCATTCCTTGCACTTCAGGGGCTTCCGGCTCCCCTGGGCCCAAACTTCTTGCATTACTTCCTCACAGTGGGTAGAATTCCCCAAGTGGCTCAGGCAAAATCTGTATTCTCCTCTATCTCTAAATACAATCAAACCAAACTTAGAATTCTACCCTATGATTGCCTGCCTGTAGGAAGCAGGCAGCTTTTACTGGTTGGCTCTCTACCTTAGAGTAGACATCTTACCTCTTTTCGCAGCAGGGGAGCTCAGAGCTTGTGAGTTGAGCCTGTCCTTGGGTTTCTTTCTTTAAGAATCCTGCTTGCTGGAGCCAGGTGACTCTGCTCCACTTACAGAGAAACCACTTCTCCCCTTCCTTCCACAGCTGTTTCACTGTGATCCGCAATCATCGCCCTCCTTACTCAGCTCTGCTAATTGTCAGCTGATACTTTTCCCATGAAAGCTGGGAGCTGTGATCGCTCTCCAATGGCAACCACCAGCCAAGCTGCCAGTGTCAACCACAGATGTGCCGTTTCAACCACCAACCAAGCCGCCAGTGTCAACCACAGATGTGCCATTTCTCCAGCCCTTAGTTTTCCACCAGGGGTGGAAAACACCAGACAGCCGTAATATTTTAAAACTAGCTGGATAACTCAACGCCTGTGGGAAGAGTACCCTGCACTGTCATCCTGTGAAGGCTACAAACTATTGGTGCCCTGAGAGAACTACCTACATGTCTGCAGCTTCCTATCTCCTCCACAGCCGGATGCAGCTTCTCATTCTCATTCCGTTTCCTCTTCGCCCTGGAACCTAGAAGTCCCACCTTTGCCTCTTCACCCAGTGATTGGCTTCCACCCTTTTTATTGACACAATCAAGAACCAATTAGGGAAACAATACCTCCACGTACATTTCCCTCTGAAAATTTACAGGCCAGACTTATATAGTCTGCATTGCCTTCAGCATAGTTATCTTCCCAACTTTCAAAGAGCGATTCACTAAGGTTTGAAAACTCGATGTCCTTCTTGGCCAAAATCCAAACTTCTTCCACAATCCTAAAAGCAACAGGGTCAGGTCTTGTGCTGTGATAAAATACTATAATCAAAAGCAACTTGGGGAGGAAAAGTTTTATTTCTCTCATAGTTTTCTATAGCAGTTCATCATCAAAGGAAGTCAGGGCAGGAACTTATTAAGTGTGGGGTAGTGTGCTGTGAGTGGCAGCCTGGTCTCTAGTTGAGTTCAGGCTTAAAACTCCTGTGGCCCAGCAGGTGAGTGTCACCTGCAAGGGACAGCAGGCATTTGGCCACACCTCTTGGGCTCCTAGCTCCTGTCATGTAGCTATAGCCTCCCACAACCCCCCGCCCCCCCCCAAGAAGTCTGTGGCCATCAGTCAGATAGGAGCAGCACCAAGCCCACATGCAGATAAGATAGATATCTCCAAGCTCTTTGACTAAGCCAATGAGAAGTACCTGTTGTCTGACCCTGACCCACCCCCAAACTGTATATAAGAAACCTATCCAGAAGGAATAAAGGTGTGCGAGAACTACTCTGTCCTCTGAGAGCCTCCTTCTTAAGAGCTGTAACACTGCCATTTGGGAAGAGGACTGCTCTCCCAAAATGCCACCTGAGGCTCCCCTGCACTCCTTGATGGCTAGTTGGCCTCACATCAGCCCAGCATGGCCCAACTCAGCACAGGGCGACTTGTAGTAATTGAGACAGCAATGGCAGAGACAGAGGTGGAGCCAGTTGCAGCAGCAGTGGTGACAGAGATGTCTCCCCTTTCCTGCTAGCACTCTCTCCCCTCTGCCTGAACCCTCGCGCACCCCGGGGCCAGAGATCTCCATGGAAAACCTTCCGCTGGTACACAGGTCCGCAATTAAGGACAACAACTTGGAGGCAGGGGCTAATGTAAAGTGATGTTTCTTACTGACTTGCTACCCCTAGCTTGCTCAACCTACTTTGTTTTAGAACCAAGGAGTAGCACCACCCAGAGTGAGCTGGGTCCTCGCCCATCATTCAGGAATTAAGAAAATCCCTGTAGGTATCCCCTTACCAATATTCTACGGAGACATTTTCTTAGTGGACATTCCTTCCTCTCAAATGACTTTAGATTGTGTCAAATAGACATAAAACTATCCAACTTCTTTTATTTTAAATACTTAACTATTTATTTTTTCAGCAACAAGGAAATACAAGATTTTGCTGTTCTAGGAGAGATTATGTCAGAATTTCAATTATAGCCCTATGGTCAATGCTTTGCAACTTATTCCTCCCATCCTTACAGAAGGAAGGGAAAAATCAAGTTGTATATGAGGTGAAAAAAGGAGAACAATCTTCAGTTTGTTTTTATTTGTATGTATTTGTGTATAGCGACTAGCACATATGTTCAATTTCTGTAACACTTTTGGTGAATAGAGATGAACAATTTTTTGATCACCCCCAGAGAGTGTAACAAGGGCTGACCAAAGCAAGGATACTGAAAAAGTTCAGCTTGGCAAATGATATGTTTTATTGGGGATATCATTAGAATAGGTAAGTGGTTGCGTAGAGGAACATAAATGACTCCAAGATAGCTGCATCACTTCAACCTCACCTCATCCTAGTATAAATAACAGATTATAAAATACAGAAACCTGTATTTTACTGTTCAACTTTCTAGCTGCTGAGTTACCATGTCTTTCAGGCACTGTAGGCTGTGTGATCTTTTGCTGGGCAGCTCAGCTTGTCTTAATGTCTTCTAGTCTGCTTGGCTCCTCCTTGTCTCTCACTGAAGGCTTAGCTGGTCCAAGAGGCTAGTTTAGTGTTGTTTATATATGCTCACAGCGGGAGGAGCCTTAGTGTATGTGATTAGGTTTGAGGGCTTCCTGAATGCTTTGTGTTGTTTATTCCCGAGCTTACCAAGCTTCTGTGAAGGACGGTATGTCTCACTTCACTATAGAACAAACAACCTGTGACTTAACAAGCCTTTCACTAAAATCAAGATTTATCATGGAATACATTACTGCATCAGAGTGGACTGGGTGTATGCATGTGCCCTACACTTGCCAGAAGATGACATTGGATCCTGTGTAACTTTTAGATGTAAAAGTCTTTAAGAACTATCAAGTAAGGGTTCTGAGGATCACTCATGTGCATTGAAGAAATAGAAATTGCTATTTCTGAGACATCCCTTCCGTGCCTGAAGAACAAGCTACACAAATTTATTTTAGTAATTGACATCCTTAAAAGAATATTTTAGAGTATTATTTTACTCAACAACTCCCAAAGGAGAGTGGTTTAATATGTACAGAGTCTTGGATGGAAAACCGTTGCTTAAAATTGAGTCTATTTCCAATATGAATATTCTTTAATTTCTGTGATAATTAAAGTTTAAATTCCCTTTTTCAAAGTTATCTGTGTAATAGTGTTAGTAATGACTGATTTAATCTTTTCTAACAACAGGCTGAATACAAAACACTCATAGAACCACTGCAAGTCTCACTTTAATGCATATTTTAAAACCCTGCACTGAAAACAGCGAGGTTATAACAAACATTTTGTACATACTTCATGTTGTTTGCAAAAGTGAGAATTTGAACTTCATCAAGAGATTTCTAGCCCTACCCTAATTAAACCTGGCAAAAGACATCTGGAGTATATCCTTCCTTTCTTCTATGCTTGATAATGCTGACACTACCAGAGTGGTTTAATCCAGGGAGGTAGTCACTACATGGCTTAAATGAGGGCTTTGAGCCATACCAAAAAGCTGTGAAACCTATTATAGGCTTTGAGTGGTGGGGCGTAAAGATAGTTAATACGAAAGTGGCAGAAGCTAGGAAAAGCCTGTCGAGCCACGAATTCTTCCTGAGGGATGGGTGTACCAGTAACCAAGACAAAGTCTCCATCTGAGCCTGAGCCAGCTTCTCAGATGGCAGTATTCATTGTACTTTTTATTCCTAGAGAAGAGAAGCCGTGGGTCTCTGATACCTTCCTGCTTTCTATCTGTCACTTGAACCTTTGTCCTTTCTGTGCACTCAGTCATTGCACTGAGTATACCACCGGTCAGTAATGCCAAAATCTTTTTATGAAACTACAGGAGTAATGCCTTCAAGAACTGCTGGAGTAAAAATTCAAGTAAAATATGAGCAGAGTTTCGCTGATAAATGATTGTCTCTAGCTGTGACAAAAGTCATCATTACATTTTAAAAATATTAAAATTATACTATTTTTATTCTATTGTATGATAATTAAGGTTTGTGAATCCACAAGTTGAATATTATAAAAACGTTAATAGTTCATAAAATATTTTCTTTTTCTACATTTATTTTAACCAATATCATGAATCTTTCTAATGCAAACCAAAATGTTTAAATATTTAGAAACAATATCATAAGGGTAAATAATCTAAATCTAAAAATTAAGTTATCCTGAAATATCTAAGATTTTAACTAAAGAAAGATACCTACGAATGAAGTAAATAACAACACCTGTCTGTTAAGAAGCTAGTGAAGATTAATATATGGTAATCTAAGAAATGAATACTTTTAACTTATAAAAAGTACATGAATATAAGTATTAATTTTTCATATAGAAATAAAAATCTAATTATAAATATATTAAAAATACCAAGTTATAATTGTAGAATTGAAATTTATCTGTTAAGTAATTATATATAAATTTGACATCCATAATCTTAGGCTTGTGATTTGTAGAAACACATCTGAGAAGGCCTTCTCAGAATTTATTGATCCAAAGGAGAAATGCAAGATCATCACTTACTATAAGGAGCCAGAATAAAAATGTAATTCTATTCAGAAAGATCAAAGTAAAAAACAAAAAACAAAAACAAAAAACCAAAAAACCAGAAATCCTAAGAGTGTAGTTATATGTTGTGCTGTTGCCAAACCACACATTATTTAAGGAAGTAGAGAAAATATAATTTGAATTTCTCAAGATTGACTTTATTATGAACATTTTCAAACCACAAAAAAAATATACACAATTAGTTTTCTGTAATATACAGAACCACTGAGACATTGCCTTATTATAGACAAATGGTGTTTTTATTAGACACTATGAGGTTATTGAGTACAAACCTAGCTGTTATTTTAGTTCATTAATGTTAAAATGTGAGGATATATGTATACATATATACATATATATATGCATATATACACATATATACACATATATACACACACATATATATACATATATGTACATGTATATATATATATATATATTTATATATATATATGCAGTTTCAGAAAACCATACAAAACATTTATCCATCCACTTATTTATTCATCTTAATCTGAGTTTTTGATAATTTCCTGAGTAAAATTATAAATAACAAATCAATAGAAGACATCAACATGAATTCCATATATTCAGAGCTGTTCATCTATTACTTTATTTTAAAATGTAAATAAATTGAATTCCCTGTATAATTTATATTTTCTACACATATATGTTTATATATTATAAATAATATATACTATACATGAAGTATATATATATATATACACACACATATACATATATATATATGTATATATATATATATATATACATATATATATACATATATATAACTATGACCATAGAGGAAAAGAGAAAATCAGAGGGGTCGAAAGAGTATAACACTGAGTGCAAAAAATGAACAAGAAGTTCTGACAAGTTTTGAGGAAAAAAATAAGTTTTGAGAAAAAAATCTGTAATAAAGTACTTTACTTGACCCAAATCAGTATTGTGTCACTCCTTTAAATAAAAGCTGATTGTTTTTGAAGCTGACACAAAACAGGCTCATAGTGCAGTGGAATGGTGGTGGAGAGGACTTCTCATGAAATAAGTAATGAAAGTTCACCAAAAGAATTCTAAAGCTAGTGTTGGTTAACAGAAAGATTCGAATACACACAGAAATCACCATTTCAGCTCCAGTTGAATGTACTAAACATCAAAATATGGCAGCATTAAATATAGGACATATGTGGGCTTTATTTAGCTTGTATCTATGGGGCTCACTAGGCTTACTGCCAAACTGTTTAAAACTGACTGCCAAAATGAAGGGTCAGTGTTTATTCGAAATCTACAAACAACACATAATAAACAAACAAGTTATTTTTGATATGCCAATGTTAGTAAATAGATATTCTCTAACAAGATCATTTTTGAAAAGAAAAATAAAAACAATGTACAGTTCTGAAAGAAAAATTTTAATTAGATTTGTGTTAACTGATTGTGAGCCCTGCAAAATCTAATTGTTTGATATCCTTCATGAGTTTACTAGGACATTATTATTTACTTTCACTGAAGGTCAAATAATTTTAATTTCCATTCTGCAACAGTGCTGTGTAAAGTAGGTACAAAGAGTGAATGAATGCTGAGATTCAGTATTCTTTTTGCATGTGTATTCCTATCATATTTTTAAAATAAATTCAACCCACATCATGAGCTGTTGATAACCACTTCTCTGTACAATAGAATAAAGCAACACGGGGCAAAAGGTATTTCTAAAATGGTATATTACATTTTATCTACAGGCATAATAGCTCAATCTATATTTCACAGAGAAAATCATATATGAATTTAGCAGATGAATATGGGGAAATCAGTGTTATGCTTGTTAAACTCAACTCCTATTTCCTCTCACCAAACATACTCTGGTTATATCACATCCATAGGAAAGAGAGGAATTGAAGGACTTCATTGCAACTTGCAGTCCACATTCTTGTAAAGATGGACACCCTACGAAAGAGTATTGAACATGGTGACAGGGTCTTCCCACCTCATCTAAGATAAACAAGATATTCTACCGAGACATGACATCGAAAATCATCATCTGCAAATTCCTCATTGAGATTTGCCACCTAGGTGAGCCTAGATTGTGACAAATTGACAAACTAACCATCACAACTCCATCTCTTATCGACTTGACCCACAAATGTTTGACAGAAATTACACTTGGGATAAGAAATAATGATATAAAACAAAAGTGTCCATGGAAGAGAAGGTGGAATCCTTTTTTTTTTTTTATATTTTATTCTTTAATCGTTTTTTTACAGTCCAGAGTTTGTCCCCTTCCTGGTCTACCCTCCAACTGTCCAACATTTTATACCTCTACAACTCAACCCCATCTCTAAGAGAATGTCCCCAACCCCCACCCATACAATTAGACCTCCTCATACCACCCTGAGACCTCAAGTCACTCAAGGGTTAGGTGCATCTTCTCTGACTGAGTCAAGACCCGGTAGTCCTCTGCTATATATGTGTTGGGGGCCTCCTATCGGCTGGTATATGCTGCCTGGTTGGTGGCTCAGTCTCTGAGGGATCTTGAAGGTCCAAGTTAGTTAAGACTGCTTGTAGCCCGCGTGGTCCTCTCGCCGGGAAGAAGACACGCGGACACTAGGTTCCTTCTGCAGCAACTGTTTATTTGTCTCCATCCATAGTGAAAAAAAGGGTCGAACCCAAAATCCGCACTGCTTATATACACCACAGTGCGCGTATCTGCCCACAGCGTGGTGTGTCTGCTCATGATTGGCTGTTCGCTCATTACCCTATGTAACGCCCCGGGATGGGCCGTGACATGGCGTCCTTTTCACTCTACGCACATGCGCCAACAGTTCATCTACGCACATGCGCAAACAGTTGTCCACTAGGAGTTAACAGCGGAAGTAGGCGCCATCTTGCCATGGCGAATGCCTCTCAAGATTTACGGCTCCCCACAACTGCTGGTCTTCCTATGGGGTTACCCTCCTCCTCACATTTTTCCAGCTTTTTCCTAATTCAACCACAGGGGTCACCAAGCCTCTGTCCATTGGTTGGGTATAAATATCTGGATCTGACTCTTTCAACTGCTTGTTGGGTGTTAGCATTATGTATAAACTCCACCCCCACAGATACCTGGCAGTAGTCAGGTATGCTCCTCCCCATGGTTACTTGGCAATGACAGGTAGGCCTAGCCCTATAAAAGGGGCTGCTTGCCCCCTCCTCTCTCTCCTACTCCTGCTTCTCCACCTTGCCTCTTGTCCTCTTGCTCCCCCTCTCTCCCATGGCCGGCCCCTACTTATCTCTCCTTCTCTCTGCCTTTCTCTGCCTCTGCTAACCTCTTAACTCCCCTCCCCATGTCCTAAATAATCTGTATTTTATACTATACCAGCCTGTGTCTGGTCCCTCAGGGGGAGGCGATGCCTCAGCATGGGCCAGCTGAGGCACTCCCTTCCCCCACACCATTCCAGAACATATTCTTATAGCTCTTTCTCTTTTTTTGTTCCCAAGATTGGTGCCTTGTGATCTTGAAACTCTGTGGGTTTGCATCCCATCTTAGCTACCACAAGAGATCCATGCTCACTAACCCAACATCAGGTAAGTCCCCATTCTTTCCCATCTCCGTGGCCCCAGGGGAGAGATTTCTTGAGCTCAGAGCTACCCCTGTGATGTCCTTGAGGATGGGAGACATTCAGTTTTTCACTGACTCTTGTTTTAAAAATTTTCCCTTTGGGTGAGATTCCCCTCTCCTTAAAGACAGTTTCTTTTATGTGGCTGAGAAGTCCAGGCCGTTTGCTCTCTGGCTCAGCACCAGGGCTCATTTTGCAACCTGCTGCAGACTAGTTCAACCAGTTCACCTGCCTGCCAGAGACCCTACTGGCTGCCATTCTCACCCTCTGCAGATGTAGAGAGCATTTGGTACTGCTTATAGAAATTTGACAGTTACTTGTCACTGGGCTCAAGAAAGAAGGCTCAGATAAGAATATTCACATTTGGGCTAATACAAGGATCAAGGTGAACACAGCCAAGGAATGTGTGACTTCTCTTTTGTCTTGGTAATCCTGGTAAGCCCTCAGACCCAGTGACTTGAGCATTTTATTTATTTTGTTGTTTGGTTACAACCTGGTGTGATCTCTTTGTTCATTGCTTTGTTTCATCACTTTGTCTTTGTTCTAAGAACTGTCCCTATTCTTTGCTAGTACCTAGAATGGTATAAAAGCTGACTAGAAAAATAAGCGCTTCACCCTTGTCACTGGCTGGAGTCATGAAATGTTTGCCAAATTGTCCTTTTATTTTCGCTTGCTGCCCTTCCCTCTTTGCTCCTTAGCTCTGCTCATGGTTCTCATCCTGAAAAGTGGGTCTCTGCCCTTTAGGTCCTGCCAGAGGCCCTCTGCCAGAGGCCCTACCTGTTAGATTTGACATAGTCAAACAGGCCCACACTTACCCATTCGTTTTCACATTTTCTGTTTACCAATCCCCTGTAATTCTCGTACAGACACTGGCATATTAATTGTTAGGATAAGCCAAGGGGATGACCTCCAGTTTTCCAGATACAGCCTGGCCAACCTTCTGTGGGAACTACAGGTTTTACAGTCTCACCTTCGAGCTGACGTATGTCTTAGGACATCTGCCATTGGTTGCCCCTCTCTCAAAAGCTCTTCATTCCCTTCCCCTTCAGTGTGCTTTCAGCTGAACCAAACCCTAGGTACCCGGGTGAGTTACTTTCCACAGCAAGCCCAGGGCCTGCTGGGTAGCCACTAGGGGGTCCTCGTGACACTTGGGTCACTAGCCTGGCTGATATTTTATGGTTTTTAGACGTTCTCAGAACACTGGTACAAATAGTCCAATTACCCGCCAATGGGTGGCAGAATGTCTTCAACCATATCTCCAGGCACCCCACTGGGATGTCTCCTGGAAAATCTTTGAAGCTAATGCCTGACTTGAAGGCATCAAAATTAATGTATCCCTGCAATAAGATCTGGTTTAAGAATCAACTAGACAGGAGTTCAAAATGGTCACTTAATGGTACCCTAGATCCAACTATTTTAAGGGATCTTCACACATACTGCCAGCAGTCTGGTAAATGGAAAAAGTCCCCTATATCCAAGCATTTACCTATCCACACTCCCACACCCCTGCCCTGTTCTCAAAGGCCTGTGTTCTCAGTTTGAGTCGCAGGCCTGAACTGGACAAACTTGTTTTCCATCACCATCATTTTATCCCACTGCTGCCAGCATTCCTATTCTGCTTCTACCCATATGTCTCTTTGCTAATACAACAATGTACTTTTCTCTACCTTCACAATCCTGCCAAAGTTACTTAAGAGTCTCATTTCTATCCTGTCTTGACCACTACAATTAAATTCCATTGGTTATAACCAATCTATATAGCACTCAATCTTGTCAGAAGTTTGTTAACTATTAAATTTACGAGACAGAATTCCCAAAGCCTCTAACGTTTCTCCCATGAGGTCTCAGAAGATGCGGACACAGCTACAGGATGCCTCGTGGATTGTGATATGATAATCACTGAAATACACAGTGGACAAACTGGATACTCTTGAGTCAAATGACTTGGTTAAAATAAAGGTAAGCCATTTCTCATGTCACACGTATCTATTCCACAGAGAAAAAGCCCAGCGTCTTCTGTGCTTAGAAGCCAGACTGACAGCCCAAGTCGCCATTGAAACCACAGAGACCACAGAGAACTGTTGGCTAGTGGACTCTGTCACTTTTTAAATAATATATAACTGCTAGATTTTTGTTTATTTCTCAGACTTCTGAATCAATGACAGCTAGCATAAAGCTTTCACAGATATAATGTTATCTCCTTACCTAAACTCCTATATGTTAATTAAATGCTTCATATTTGTTAGCATCCAGAACCTGCCTGCGGCAGATATGTGGGCGGGTCCACAAACCTGTCGCCAGGGCAACGGCGACCATATTCCCAGAATCCATTGGGTTCAGCTCCCACCTTTACCTGGACTGCTACGTCATGACATATATATATATATGGGTACTTTCCTCCATCTTTCTCTCTTTTCTTCTCTCTCTCCCCTCTCTCTTCCTGCGCTGCTACCCCCTATCCCCCTTCCAATTAAACCTCTTACACATGAAACTGCCTGGGCCTGGTGTCTGCAGATGCTTCCTGCCGCAACTCAAAACTCATCATTTTGGTGCCGAAACCTGGGAGCATGGCAGTTTGTGTCTGCCGACCAGCTCCTCACTGCCGGTGCAGACAGGGTACATGGCCACGTGGAGCAGCCGCTGGGACCCCGGCTGCCAGGTGGAGCGGCTCCCGCCGCCGCTGCTGCCGCACAGGGAGCGCTCCCAGTACCCCATGCAGGGAGCGCTCCCAGTACCACCACAGCGGCTGCTGTTCCACGCAGAGAGCACCACTCACCTGGGGACTGCTCACCACTTCTTGCTAGAGACACCAGATGCCGCTGGACACAACAAACCTCCTACAGCCAAGCTCCGCTAGACTATGAACTCTTAACCACGTGAGCTGTACCCTACTCAGACACCACTCAATTCAGTTCCATGTTTTCCATTTACCAGATTGCTCATAACCAGCCACACAGACACCGGCATATTAATTAATAGGATCAGTCAGGGGGAAGACCTCCAGATTTCCAGATAAGGTTTGGCCAACCTTCTCTGGAATGGATGGAATATAGCCCCCCCTTGGCATACGCGTTAGGACTTCTGCCACTGGGTGCCCCTCCCTTGGAAATAACTCTCACCCCTAATACTTACTGGGCTACTGCCCCGCAAACCCCTGGATCCAGGGTGAGTTACTTTCCCCGCAGGCCACTGGGCCCTGCCAAATTGCCACTAGGGTTTCTCGTGACGACTTGAAACCACTAAATTCGGCTGTTATTTTTCTTGGTGCTTGGATTGTTCTCAGGACGCTGGTACGAACATCCAACCATCCCCCAGTGGGCTCCAGAATGTCTTTGACCAGTTTCTCCAGGCACCCCACAGGGTTGTCTCCTGGAAAATCTCAAATCTT
>NW_022196891.1:5556806-5557010 GCF_008632895.1 Mastomys coucha
AAACACATCAATTCTTTGTGGCACTCAGACATATCATCGTCTACCTGCTAGCTGGTCAAGAGTTTGCATATTACTACTTCTTTTCCCTGAACTGGGAGTAATCCAGGGAAACGAACCCCTGCCAATCCCAGTTGTGGATATGATAGCTGCCCAACATAAGAGGGCAGTCCAAGTTGTGCCACTCTTGGTTGCTACAGGTATAGC
>NW_022196891.1:5557618-5622887 GCF_008632895.1 Mastomys coucha
TAATATAAAAAAGGGAGGTATGTTAGCATCCAGAACCTGCCTGCGGCAGATATGTGGGTGGGTCCACAAACCTGTCGCCAGGGCAACGGTGACCATATTCCCAGAATCCATTGGGTTCAGTTCCCACCTTTATCTGGACTGCTACGTCACGACATATATATATATTCCTCCATCTTTCTCTCTTTTCTTCTCTCTCTCCCCTCTCTCTTCCTGCGCTGCTACCCCCCTACCCCCCTTCCAATTAAACCTCTTACACGTGAAACTGCCTGGGCCTGGTGTCTGCAGACGCTTCCTGCCGCGACTCAAAACCCATCAATATTTCCTCTTCTTGCTATGCCACTGTCCTAACATTATCTGAGTTCCTATAAATTTGCCTAACTCTAATAAAACATTCCACTATATGATCTAATTTGTTAATCTTATTCTTTCTGCTCCACAAAAGGCTCATCTTAAAGATTGTTCATGTTGCTAATTCATGTTATCTCTTTTATAAACTTATAAGCTACAGAAAATCCACTCATGTTGCTAATTCATGTTATCTCTTTTATAAACTTATAAGCTACAGAAAATCCACTCAGATCTACCTCTCATTGACAAAACAGACTCTATCCAGGTAAATACATCTGCCCAAAGTTCCCGCTTACTACCTATTCTAAAGGGTGAGATTCCTCTGGGTTTCAAATGTACACTTTAAGAAAAGATTTTCTTTCTCCCAAGTGTACTTAATTTTATTCTCTACCTATGATAATGTGTTTCAACATCTTGTCAAGTCCAGGCACTTACTACACCCAGGACAGCTCCAGAGAATCAACCTTCGGATGCTCCATCTCCTGTCACAGACGCTTCTTACTGGACCTGCTCCTTCTGACCTATTCTCAGATGGCTCCACAGGCCCTGGACAACAACAACAAAAACCCAGCCAACTCTCCTAAGACTGGACAAACAGCCCCATACCCATTCCTCTAGGATCCCTAGAGACACGTGGCCCCAATGTCAGCATGAAGCAGACAGATATCACCACAATCCTATTCCTTCTTTGCCATCACCTCTAATTTTTTCTTTTTTAACTAAAACAAAACAGGGAATGTTAGCATTCTCTATAAACTCCACTCCCACAGATACCTGGCAGCAGCCAGGTATGCTCCCCGTGGTTACCTGGCAATGTCCAGGTAGGCTTGGCCCTATAAAAGGGGCTGCTTGCCCCTTTCTCTCTCTCTTACTCCTGCTTCTCCACCTCGTCTCTTACTCCTTGTTCCCCATCTTTCCCATTCCCTCCCCCCTTCCACGTGGTCATGGCCGGCCCCTACTTCTCTATTCTCTCCTTCTCTCTGCCTTTCTCTGCCTCTGCTACCCTCTTAACTCCCCTCCCCACGCCCTAAATGAACTCTATTCTATACTATACTGGCATGTGTGTTGTCCCTCAGGGGGAAGGGATGCCTCAGCATGAACATATTCTTATAGCCCTTTCTCTTTTTATGATCACAACACTGGGCCTTTCAGAAAGCAGTCATGACAGGCCCCTGTTTGTAAATACACAATAGCATCAGTAATAGTGCCATGCCTTGGGGCCTCACCCTGCACTGGATCTCAATTTGGGGCTGTCAATGGACCTTCTTTCCCTCATGCTCTTCTCCATTTTAGTCCCTGTAGTTCTTTCAGACAGGAACAATTCTGAATCATAGTTTTTGACTATGGTATGACAACCCCATCCCTCCACTTGATGTCCTGTCTTTCTACTGGAGGTGGACTCTAGAAGTTCCCTTTACTTACTGTTGGGCATTTCATCTAAGGTCCTACCCTTTAAGTTCAGAAGTTCAGAAGGTCTCTTATATCCCAGGTCTCTGATACATTCTAGAGGGTCCACTTACCTCCTACATCTGAAGGTTGCCTGTTTCAATTCTTCCTGCTGGCCCTCAGGAATTCAGTCCTGTTCCCTTGCCCAATACATAGTTAGGCTCACTTCTTCCCCTCACTGTTGCATTTCCTACTCAGGTCTTCTCCTCCCTCACCCCTCTTGTGATTGTTTTCTTCTCCTTCCCAAGTGGGATTGAAGCATCCTCACTTGGGCCCTTCAGCTTGTTAGCCTTTTTGAGGTCTGTGCATAGCATCCTGTGAATTCTGAACTTTTTGACTAATATCCACTTACAAGTGAATGCATGCCATGCATATCATTTGGGGTCTGATTTACCTCACTCAGGATGATATTTTCTAGTGACATCCATTTGGCTTCAAACTCATGATGTCCTTGTTCTTAATTGCTGAGTAGTATCCCATTGTGTAAATAGACCACATTTTCTGTATTTATTCTTCTGCTGTGGGACATTTGGTTTGTTTCCAGTTTCTGGCTATCACCAATAAGGCTGCTATGTGGAGCACATGCCCCTGTCGCATGGTGGGGTATCATTTTGGTATATAATCAAGACTGGTATAGCTGAGCATTCAGGTAGATCTATTTCCAATTTTCTGAGGAACCTCCAAATTGATTTCCAAAGTGGTTTTATCAGTTTGCAATCCTACGTCACCTTGCACAAACCTCAAGTCCAGGTGTATCAAGGACCTCAACATAAAACCAAATACATTGAATCAAACAGAAAAAAAAGTGGGAAAGAGCCTTGAACACATTGACACAGGGGGAAATTTCCTAAACAGAACTCCAATAGCTCAGGCGCTAAGATCAAGAATTGATAAATGAGACTTCATGAAACTGGAAAACTTCTGTAAGGCAAAGGACATAGCCAATAGAACAAATTGGCAACTACAGATTGAGAGAAAGTCTTCACTAACCTCACATCTGATAAAGGGCTAATATCCAAAACATTTAAAGAACTCAAGAAGCTAACCATCAAGAAACCAATCAACCAAATGAAAAAATGGGTTATAGAGGGGCTAGAGAAACGGCTCAGTGATTAAGAAAACTGTTTGTTCATTGTCTTGAGTTCAATTCTTGGCAACCACATGGTGGCCTAAAACCACCTATAATGTAATCTGATGTTCTCTTCTGGCATGTAGATGTACATGTAGATAGAGTGTGTATATATATATATATATATATATATATATATATATATATATATAGAGAGAGAGAGAGAGAGAGAGAGAGAGAGAGAGAGAAGAGGGGGGAGGGAATAAAAATAAATCTTAAAAAAGTGGGAGGGTATAGAACTAAACAGAGAATTCACAACAGCAGAATCTAGAATGGCTGAGAAGCAGTTAAAGAAATGTTCAGAGTCCTTAGTGATCAGGGAAATGCAAACCGAAATGACCCTGAGATTCCTCCTTATACCAATCAGAATGGCTAAAAACAAACCTCAGGTGGATACACATGTTGGTGAGGATGTGGAGAAAGTGGAACACTCCTCTATTTCTTGTAGGAATGCAAACTAAGAAGGCAGAATGTTAAGGAACCAAGAAATTGGAAAGTCTTGAGGAAGTCACAGAGTCTTGAGGAGTGGGCAAAATAAGGAGAGTGTAGTGAAAAGAAGCAAAGCAACCCGATGAAAGATACACAACTAACAAATGAAAAGAACAAACATAGCTACAATAAAGCAGAGTGGATGTGGAAGGGTAGGACACTGTGTAGGAGAAAAGGTGATTTGCAGAAGAAAGAGAGGGTACTGATTTTAATAAATGAATTCTTAGGAGATAAATTGATGTTGGAGCAAACAACTTAGTTTTAGCATTATTACCTGTTATTCAGCTCATGGATCAAAATAATTGTTTTAAAAACAAAACCCATTAATTTTTGAGGACTAACATATTTTGAAGAACAGGTTTGTAATTAATTGTCTGAAAATTAAATACAATTAAAAATAACATTATTCACATAAATGCCATTGCAAAGGTCATTAATTTTTACAATTAATATTTCCTGAAAAAGGATCAAAAGTGGGAAGAGACAGTACTCACATACCTTATCAGCTTTTATGAAACTGAGGCCACAGGATTGCAGTGAGCTTGAGCTACTCTGGGTCATGGAATAAGAACCTGTCTCAGACAAATACTCTAATCCAAATAAATAAACAGATGGATGATAAATAAATAAGAAAAAATGGTCAAACTAAGTAAAGACAATTGACAAATATTTGAGAGTAGATATGATCTAATTATTAATTCTAGAATGCTCAAAAAAGAGAAACTTTTTCTTCACAGTTATTAAAGATGGATAAATGATGAGATCAGTGGCTTCATGTTCATATCATTATACTCACTCATTAAAATACACTATCCTGACACATATTGGTAGGCTATGTGAAACACATGGGCATATATGAAGCAATAAGACCAAGATTTATTCCTCTTATTTACTAGGACAACAGGAATGAAAGCAGACTGTAAAATATACATTGCACTGGGTACTACAAGCCATCAAATAAAAATTAAGTGTGTACAACATGCACGTTATTCGAATGCATTGGAAGATATTGCACAAACTAGATTCTAGATATGATTTATTGCACAGACTTACTGGATCATATATGTATTAGCTTGGACCCAGGAAGATACCAAAGAGCATATGAGTTATCAGATGTCTATTCTCATAGTTTTTGAGAATAGGAAGTCAAAGATAAAGTTTTGGGTTGTTTTGCTTGTTGCTGAAGACTCATATGAATTGGAAACATTAAGTATGTGCAATATCAAGACAGATGAGAAGGCTCTGAACTTCTTATGGCATTTCTAAAGTATTGAACTACCAGTGACATTAACTATATTGCTTGATAATAAGATAATAATCCTTCAATGATTAATCTGCAGTATCATCTCAAGGAGGCTTAAGGGATAAACAGGTGAATTCCTAAGGGAATCAGCAATAAAGTCCACAATAGTAGCAGAAGATCTGGTGGATGGCTATGTATGTGTTTCTTTAGAATAGTTTCTTCAATGATTACTGGCAAGAAAAGTGGTCAAGTCCAAACAGATAAATTTAATAAATTGTGCATTTACCTAGTAAAATTTTAGAAAAAAGCACACTGTAAATAAAAATCACCCCTTATTATGCTGTATTTATTCTGTCACTTAACTTTAGGTTTTAAATTATAGTTATTTTCTCTGTCACTAGCTATGGAGTGTTGCACATACCTATTCATTAAGAAAATGGAATTTTAGTAAGTTGTTAATAAATACATAATTAGTGATTTGAAAGATATTCTTAGTTAGAAAATGGAAAGGATAGAGAGTGTAAAATAAGTAGAATATATAAAATAAGTAAATCAATGAAAATACAAAAGATGATGATGGATGCAAGCGATGAGAAAATACAAAAGAATAAATTATTTGTCAGTGAAAGGATGCTAAATGAAACTTAAATTTTCTAAAATATAATTTACCAGTGTATTATAGTTAAGTGTGCTAAGCCAGGTAGTAAAACATCATTAATGAATTTGAATACACTTTTTCATAGATGCAGGAATAGATTCTTTGGGAATAGATGTTCTTCCTACATTACACAGAAAACAGATTAAAGTCATAGTTCAGTTTTTAGAATGTTTGCCTAGCACACACAGAGCCTGGATTGGAGCCCACATATTGTGTAAAACAGGTCATTGGCATTCATGTCTGTATTCTTAAGACTTGGAACCTGCCTTAGTTAGGGCTACCTTTGCTGTGGTGAAACACCATGACCAAAAATCAGGTTGAGGAGGAAAGGATGTATTTAGCTTATGGTGCTGTATCATAGTTCATCATCAATGGAAGTTAGGGCAAAACTCAAGCACTGCAAAACCTGGAGGCAGGACCTGTGTCAGAGGCCATGAATGGATCCTACTAACTGGCTTGATGCCCATGGTTTGCTCAGCCTGCTTTGTTATAGAATCTAGGACCAACTAATATTGGCTGGGCATCATTCATCAAACACTAGTTATGAAAATGCCCTACAAGTTTGCATATAGCCCAATCATTTGAAGGGATTTTTCTCAATTTGTCTCTGTCCTCTCTGATGACTCTATCTTGTCAATATATATATATATATACCCTTTGTTAACTTGATACAAAGCACATCTCTTTTCAATTATAACTTCACTTTTCTCAAACCCATGAAGGTAAGTTAATATTAACATCATAATATCAAATAATAACTTTAAAAGTTCAACAATCTTTCTTTACAAATTCAAATACATCAACGGATCTTTAACCTCTTCTAAAAAATCAGAAATCTCTTTTAAATGTATAGATATGTTTCATGTGTGGACTCCTTTAAAAATAAAAACTAAATTACATTGTTGCCTGTGCCGTGGACTACTCACTACTTGAACTTTCATGCCCTTGGGGATTGGACATGAGTTGGCACAGATGGCACAGAATCAACAACACCGACACCAGTAGCAAGCCTATCGGAACACTGCTGTACGCTCCTTTAATGGCCTCCAATTGCACCCTATTGGTCCCAAGAAAGCATCTCTTCTAAGCAGCAGTTCTCGATTGGCTGGCATTTTCTATATCAGCAATTCTTGGTCTCTCAGGCAGTCTTCAATTAGGCCCTCCTCCAGGACATGCCTTTGCAGCTGCTCAGCATTTATGCAGAGGTGGCTGCATAGTTTCTCCTATATTACATTTTTCTCCAAGATGGAAAAACCAGAGCCCATTCACAATCTGAACAAGACAAAATCAAACTCAAACAATATAATAGACATAAGTAGTTCAATATCCAATTACGTGGGATTCACTCACACTCTTCCAGGTTCCAACAATGGGCTTGAGTCACTTCTTCAGTTTTGATCTCTGAAGCACAGACTGGCTTACTTCCCACTGGACTGAACTTATGCCAATAGTCTCTTCTAGGGTCTCATTAGGGACCACAGGCTGGCCTCACAATGTCCAAGCTTCAGCAGTTCTCTAGCACCCTTTCATGCCTATAAAAGCAGTAGTACTTTGATGATGCTTATACTTTTAAGTTTAGCTACCATCATAGAGCACAACCCAAACACAACCTCTGGAACACATCTTCTCTGTGCTGATTCTGAGGAAACACTTCCCAAACAGAGTTTATCTAAATGAGCCTTCTTTCTTCTTAATCTATGTCATTTCTCAGCTCTATCTAACCAGTATCAATTGCACCAGTAACTTCACTACGGCAAAACTCTTGTTAATTATGGTGACTCCAGTTAATTTTTGACTAGACACTACAGATTCTTCACACAAGTGACCCAGTGGAGTCATTGCTTCCCTCTGAATCTTCACAAGCTAGGCCTCCATCATCTATACTGTACTCAGCATTCACATCTTCCATGCTTCTACAGAACTACTTACTGAGTTTACAATAGCCAGTGTTTTTTTTAGCCCAAGATTCCAACATCTGTACACAATCATCGCTAAAACATGGTTAGATGTTTTGCAGCAATACCCCCTATCCTGGTACCCACTTCTCTTCATGATCAAAATTGCTAGGGTGACACATCACAACCAAAGACCAAGTTGGAAAAGGTTTATTTTGCTTATGCTTTGACATCTCAGTTTATCACTAAAATAAGTCAGGACAGAAGGTCAAGCATGGCAGGAACCAGGAGGCAAGAAGTGATGCAAACACCACAGATGAATGCTGCTTCACATGATTTTTTCAAGCTGCTTTCTTATAAATACATGTACTACTTCAGGTATATTCCCACTAGCAATGGAGTAGGATTTCCTCCTATAAATTACTAATTAAGAAAATGCACTATAGGCTTATTATAGCCTGATTATATGGAAATTTTGCTCAACTCATGATCTCTCCTTTTAGATGACTAGATGACGCTAGCTTGTGTCAAGTTGACATAGCACTAGCCAGTACAAAGTCAGTTGGTTTAATTTCAAAGTCATACTCAGCTATTGAAAGAGTTTAAAGCCAGTCTGGGACACATAAGATTATTCTTTAAACTTAAAATGAACATATTATATAATATTAGTAATTCTAGTAAAATATAAAAATGCGTTTGCAAACAGAGGAAAAGGCAATGATGTGTAAACTGGCAAAATACATACTGTTGATAAATACAGTTTACTTTTTTCAACCTCTGTGGACACTAGGTTGCTCTAATCTAAAAAATGTACTGGTTTCCCATATATATGTATGCTCACTCTAGGAAGGTTATAAAACAGAACTTCTTAATGGCATGTAATAAATTCATAATATATACTTTAATTTTAATCTCACTTTATTTAAATAATCCAAAATGATTTTAAATTTTGATAATTTTTTTGCAAGAAGTTCAGATTTTACTGGACAATGGATAAAAGATTAAAATGGTTAGATCTCTTACAGATTTAATAATTTAATATTTTATTTGCCAATTTTCATTAATGCCCTATTATGCTCTAGTTGCTGGAGATAAAGAAAACGTCAGAGTTGAGACTAACAGCTGAACTCTTTTATGTAGAAGTTTATATTTCTTGTAAATATTGTGGTGCTGAATACAGAGACAGTTGAGATCCAGTGTGGTTTGTACTAATCCATGAACACTCATATTCTCTGTGTGAAAGAATGATAATTAATGTGATGATCTGTACAACGCTGCATGACAAGGGAGCTAGGGCTTTGACATTCTTGATTTCAAGCCAGATGAAGAGTCAGATTTAGTCAAAGAGGATTAGTATAACATGCCATGGAGCACAGGGAGTCCTTGATCCTGAGATTCCAACAGGCACAACACAGAAAACAGCTCCCATTCAAGATCGTTCCCTTTAGAATGCAGAAGGTAATTAAGAAAATGATAGAATAAAAACTTTTAATGGGAAAAGTTGATAAATCCCTTTCCATGTTCAAATATTATGAATACACAGAGACACACAGACTCTCTCTCTCTTTCTCTCTCTCTCTCCCCATCTTTCCTTCTCTACTATGGGTCTGTAGCCTGTGCTCTATAAATATTCAGCAGTAATTATTGAGGCTGTTGGTATTACTATGTTAAACACATATATTACTATGTAGAAGCACATCTTACAAAATATGATGTTGCCTCAAAAGATGCAGCTTTATTTATCTCTTCTTACTCAAGAAAAGAGAGTGATAAGATCCCATATTTCTCCTTGGAGTTACAATGAAATGTGTGCTCACAACTATGCTATAGTTTATTACTTTAATACTAATGAAAGTGGAACAATTTCTTTACTCAATGAAGAAGGTAACTTTGGCTTTTATTATGGTTTTTCATTTAGGGGCATTATTATTGAAATACATACATCACATGAGAAATTTTCAATGAGAATGTTTTTAATTGTAGTAGACTGATACTCAAAAGTGATTCTTTAAGGTGAAAAAAATATTAAAAATTTAAAACTCCATTTAAACATTTTAAAATAAAAGTTCATATATATTCATGAATGTAGGTGTAGATATTGTGTAGAGAGTCAATTTGTGATACTAAATTTAATTATTTTGGTTTTTGTCTTTCTATTATTTGCTCTAAAGTCTGATTTACCTATTTCTACATATTTAGTAACCTTTTAAAAACTTCATACAATTGAATTTGATACTAGTCTATTCATCACAAAAGCTCCTTTCTGCTCTTTCCTATCACCCTACCTCATCAGTTTCATGGTCTTTTTCAGAAAAAAAAATAAAACCAATAGCAACAATAATATAAAAAGAAAAAACTGAAAATAAAAATTACAAAAACAAAGTCACACAAAATATCAGTCAGTCAAACTAACAGACAAACAAACAAAACCTTTGATTCTGTTTGTGTTAGCCAATAGCTCCTGGGCATGGAACATTTCAGGGGTGTGTTTGATATATGTACTGTCACTCTGCTGGAAAAACACATTTTCTCTCTCCCAGCTGGAATCAATTACAAATAGCTTCCTGGTTAGGAGTAGGACATTTTACTCAGTCCTCTTCTCTGTATCAAGATTTTGTCTATCTTGAATTTGTTCAGGACTGTCACAATTTTGGGCACTCATTCTGGAACCGTATGAATGGTTGTATATTTATATTGTTGTTTCTGTCTAGTTTTATCTGGATCACCATGATTATTTGGAATTGTCCACCACCTCAGGTTCTTACAATCTGTCTATCTCTTCTACTACATATATCCCTAAGCTTTGAGAGAACATGTGTGATAAAAATATTCCATTTTGGCTAGAGTGATCCAAAATCTATTAGTCTTTGTCCAGTTGTGGGTATGTGTCTTAATTACATCTGATACAAGAACAGGGTTCTCTTTGGACAGTTGAATGATGCAATGAACTATGAATAAATAATACATTCTTAATTTTATGTTTGTTTAGCAGAGAAATAATATTCAGTTTTCTTAGGGCTCATGAACGGTCTAGTGTCAACAGGTTCTTGATCACTTTAGCAGTATCAGGCAATGATTATTTGATAAAATTGATCAAATAATGCTGATTTACTCTAAAAACATGCATGTCACAATTGAACCAGTATATCTTGCAGACAGAAGAAAATATGCTGCCAAATTACAAAAGCCACTCTGAGATCACATATCATGTGAATAAATTTACATAAAATACTTAAGGTATTCAATTCCAAAAAGAGAAAAGGTGACTTAATGCTTGCCAAAGGCTAGATTAATGAAGGAAGAACAGGTAGTACTTATGAACTGGTTTGGGCTAGTCCATTGATAGTGATGAAAATGTTCTGGAACAAAACAGAATTGACAGTTTAAAAAAATCAGCTTGATTTTCAAGACAAAGTTTCACTGCACACTATAAAACATCCCAAGACCATTATTTTTAGTAATGGTGTTTCTGGCTCACATGTGCCAGATAATGGAGATTTTTATAACAAAATTTATGAAATCAAGAGTAACTGAAGTCATTCATGAAGCCAATAAACTGTCCATTTCTCTATTAGGTAGGATTTTGGTGGGTGTGTCAAGTATTGTTCTGTATCATTAGGCCTTCTCCAACTAATAATAATCATCTATCTATATTATTAAGCTTACTTATGTGTAGAAAATATATTGCAAAGAAATTAAGTTTGGAATAAATTAAAGTGCTCAATTGTCACAAAACTTAAATCTAAAGTACAGACCAGATTTTTATTTGTAAGGAATAGAACATGGTAGTTTCATTTACAATAGAGCAGTTACAACTTAACATTGGAAATGCCAACAATATATATAAGAACTTAATATAAGTCACTCTACATTTCTGTATGTAATGAATTTGTAAAAATGTACATGAACATTTTTATACCCAAACATATGCATACATACTCACATATATATGCATACATATATAAACCAAAAATAGAATTTCACACTGAATGTTTTTACTACTCAAAGAATATTATTTCAATTGTATACTACACATCTAGCTTCAAATATTATATATGTATATATTCTGATTTTACATATTTTAAGTTCTTATACAAATATTGAAATGTTGTGTACATGTGTGCATAGGTGTCTGTGTGAATGTCAATAATCATGTTTCAAGCATGATATTATTTCTTAGGATTTATTCAACTTGAAAAAATTAGATCACTTTGTTGTCATTTGTTACAAGTAGAAGATTATTTTATGAAAGTTGAGAAATGTATTAATCTATGGCTATAATGGTGAATCATTTGGAATTGGTTTAACACTTTAACTCCTATGGCCTAAGACTTCTCTAGCTATAGAGTCTTGAGTCCAAGTTATGGTGTAAGTATCAATTTCATCTTGCAGCATGAGATTTAAATTCAACAAGAAAGTTGTTGACTACTCTCATAATATTCAGTCGACTATTGCCCCAGTGGGCATATATTTCCAGTCCAATTATTATTCTATTATTATAGCTCCCAAGATACTCAGCTCAATGGGACTGATGATTACCTTTCTCATCGGGTATTATACCTATTGTGTTCTTTCACTATGACAGCAGGCTTATAAAAAGAAATCTTCTAGTTAATATCAACTTAATTTTTCCATGTTCTATGACTCCAATACTTGGTGTTTTCAGTAATAGAGTCTTATTATCACATTCTAAAAGATAAAAGAGGACTGTTTGTGTGTAATGGTTGGGAATCTGTGAGTTATTTCTGATGAACACCTCCAAATGAGGTAATTCCTAGTTGGCACTGGGCTTTATACTTGTTGCTTTGTGTCTAACAGAGATATTGTAACTTTGCTACAGAATAAATCCATTCAAAGTCATTTTATATATGTGTGTGCACATACTTTAGGAAGTTTCTACAATATCAGGTTTCCATTTGATTTTTAGAAAAGGTCCTCAGTGTTAGTTATCCCTCCCTTTTATATTCTCTACTATCCTATTTTTCATGTCTTGAAATCCTTACTAGTCCATTCTGCTCAGTTAACCCCATTCAATCTCTCTTCCCTTTTAAAGCCCCTCACCTCTATAACTCCTTACACATTTCTTGACCTCTATGGATATCTCTGACTAGACGTTCATATACGTAGTTTCAAAGCTAATATTCACACATGAGAGAAAATATCCCATTTGTCTTTCCTGGTCTGTGTCATCTCATTTATGATGACTTACTTCAGCTGTACTTTTGTTATTCATCTTAGCAATTAAATGTATGAATGTATCACACGTTCTTATATATTCATCAGTTGATGGACATCCAGCTATTTCAATTTCCTATCAGTAGAGCAGTCATGAACACAGATGAACAGGTATTTTTGCAGCATATATGTACTCCTTTGTATATATACATGAGTGGTATATGTAAATCACGTGGTATATCTAGCATTCTGAAGATGCTCCACTTGGTTTTCTAAATTGCCAGCATGAATTTACACTGCCAGAATTTTTAAATCAGTCTTTCCCTATTCTCTACTTCTCTATAGCATCTTACTTGGCTTTGAGATTTTACTAATATGATTTGGATAAAGGGAAATCTCCAAGTCGATTTAATTTCTATTTCTCTGGTACATAAGGATGTTTAACAGTGTTAAAATGTTTCATGGCAATTTGTACCTCATCCTTTAAGAAGTTTGATCAGTTTCATGACTGATTCTTAGTTGAGTGGTTTTGCTTGATTTTAGTAATTGTGAGCCTTAAAAATATATTATCAATAGGAACCCTAAGTCAGATGTTCAAGATTATTTTCAGCCTTGTACAGTCTTATTTAAGATCTGATGTCCTGCGATATATAGAAGCATTTTTAGTTTAATAAGATTTGATTTATGATGTACTGTCCTAAATGTCTCCACTATCAAGACCCTGTGCAGAAAGTTCTTTCCTGTTCCAATGAGTTTAAACATACTGCTTTCTTTCTTCTCTATCATATCCATAGTACTCATTCTTAAGTTAAGGTTCTTGTTCCATTTGGAGTTGAGTTTTGTGCAGAGTGAATGATAAAGATTTAGGTTTGTGCATCTAAATGTAGTTATACAGCTTGAACAGAACCACTTGCTGAACCCATGACTTTTCAACAATATTTAACAGCAAATTCTTTCATGTGTGCAGAAAAATTATAAGACATCATTCATAAAACAACACTGAAAAGTAAAATACAAAACATATATATCAACATAGTTCACTTCTAAGAGCTGATGTTTATTATACACAATTGTGATGCATTGTTTTTCATTAAGCATTTCTATGCGTCTTTTAAATCACCACCACCACAACAACAACAAAAAAAACTGTATGTGCTGAATTACATTTACATAATGGTTACATCAGCAGGCAAATGTAACTTCAATTTAAAGTTATAAATCTTTGAGTCTATTATTGTATACAGTATACAAAAAAGTACAGACTATTATTAATCATAACACATCTATTTGATATGATGCTGTAGCTGTAACATTTATTTAATTTTACAACTCTTAACATATGAGTTTTTCCTTGTTTGACTCTTCTATATATGCACATATTAATCTGGCCCTAAAAAAGAACATTGCAGTTTTTTTTTCTTTTTTGACCTAACATTTTCCTTCCTTTGGTGCATTGCTTGATTTGTTTATTTGTTTGCTTGCTTGCTTTCTTTTGCCTTTCCCTTGTTAAAGATCACCTCTATCTCAAATATGTGCACACGTATTGAATTTTCTGTGTAACTATAAATTTCAGGAATAAAGCTTATCATAAAGTGATGACTGTATTAGCTTATATTTTAGGAATGTGGAATTATACTTCTACACTCATGAGTGTGAGTTATCAGTATAAAGTGCATTACCTCATTCACCCATAGCTGTATTCTAACCAGAATCTTTCTATGGTATGTGTAGAAATTTCTTTGAATGAGATTTTTCTGTTGATTTAGATGTAAGGTCTCTAAACAGAATTCCCTCACAGTCCATTCCACTGAGGCCCTAGTGCAGCCTTTCTTATAACAATTGCTGTCACATAAGGATACTCAGCTTATTTTAGATCTCATCTACACTGATTGTAGCAACACTGTGTGGCCAAATCAAATCTGGAACTAATTTCCAACTTAAAGACTATAAAATAAATTCATCATCTACTAGAATGACTACCTTGAAGTGTGAATATATAGATAAAATGTGGGAAGAAGCAACAGGATAACACCAAACTAAGTCATATGTGTACTAAATAGATATTTATTCTCAAACATATATACTTGTAAGCATAAGAATATTAGATATAAATATAAACCCATAGTTTATAAAATGCAAATGAATAATTAAAATTTTATAGCTTGCTTCTAGAGGCCAAACTCCTTTGAAGGGATTTAAATTATCAGGCACGCACTTTCTTCTCATTTATGCTACAGCACTTTGGAAATGCTTTGTAAAATGATTAACCATGTCTGCATAATGACTCATTGCACATAAAGCTACTCACTACACTTCTATTTTCCTCTTAACATGTTTGCCCAACTCAATCAATTGTACCATACTGAAATTATCTTTTTATGTAGGGAAGTTTGAATTTTCTTTTTGGTTAAGTCTGATAGTTCAAGATACCAATGTTAAATTTTTATTCAGGAAATAATACTGAACAAATGTGTAAGGTTTATTTTATTGTACTGGTGAAGTATAGTTTTACTCTGGCATAGAAATGAGGAGTCAATTTTATAAAAGTATTTCAAAATTGTTTTTCATTTTTCAGTCTATTGAAGTTTTGAGTGACTTAGACCCCTCCAACACATGGTACATGATATTTGATGTGATAAGGGAAACATTGATTTAAAATAAAAAAGGAATAAGCAAAGGTTAAATATTAGCCAAGCAACCCATAGAGCTTTTAAAATGTATTATCAAGTGATCAACGTAGAAGTAACTAAACAGTGCCAAGAAAAATGCTTAAAGAGCTTGCCAAGATGCCAGATGCTCTCGTTGCTAAATTATCTAGCGCAGATTGGCACCACATCCTACAACTGGCATGCCTATAGGTGCCATTCATACTGCAGTGCCATATACATTCAACTACTAATCTAAAAATAGCTTACTTATTATTCAAGTGTGAACATTCCCTGTACATTTTCTTTAATCTCATAAGGAATTTATTCATTTTTCTAAAATCAGGCATGAAAATAAAATAACATTTGCAAAAATGTTCTTTCTTCATGTAAATAGATTGTCAAATAAAAATGATACACTATTCATCAGCGCCAACTCTTCCTACCATCACTTACATCTTGCATCTGTTAAACTTTATCCTGAAACGCTGGCTTACCAAAAGAGGAAAGAGAAATCAAAGTTTATCACTTTACGCTAAAATGTTGGTATTCTGTGTAGTGTGTCTTTTAGCAAACAACAAAATGGACCTCTTGAATTTATAGCTGAAGTATTTTTATATTTTAGGGACATATTTTAGTAAAATTCTTAAAACAATGTAAGATTATAGTGGTTATATGTTAGCACTTACAAAATTGAGTAAACTATGACGTATTTGAAGTAGGTGAAGTTCTTTTTATCATTCTTTGACATTCTCCAAATAGCTTCATCACTGTTATTAAGTATATGACAATTTACTCCCACCAAAACAGCAGAATTTAGGAAAAAGTAATTCTTAGTATATGAGGGAGTTTAAATAATGGCGTTAATTTAATTTTTCCAATATGCTATATTTTTTTTCTAAACTTGTTAATAACATTTAAGAATTTTGGCCTTCTTTTATCTAAAGATAGAAAAGCCTTTGAAATTATCATTTTCACTTTAAGGAAATCATGCTTCTTTCCTCATTCTTTCAGTACATTTTCACAACAAGAAAAGGACTAGTATGGCCCATCACTAAAAAATATAGGGTGCATTCACAATAAGTAAGGAGTATATTACTATAGTCATTTTTAAAATTGTGTTGAACAATTTTCTATAGGTGCAATACTATATTTGCAAAGATTTAAAAGGATGAAAGTACTTAATATTCTACAAAGTAGCAGCTCATAACAATTTTTATGTTGTTCATGGTATAAAGAAACACAGAGCCAGCAACTTTATTTTCCTATGTAAGCTACTAAAAACTCTAGGTAGAATTTCAGAATCTTAAGCCAAGCATGTGTCTTGAAATAAGAAGTAAAATAAGTTGTGTCAATGAGATGATGTCATCACTAGGTATTTATCTTTCTGTAGCAAATGTTGCTCATTTTAATGTGTGAGGATCAAAGTCTAATGAGATGGATATTAAAGGAATAAAATGTAGTGTCAGGCTCATCTTGTATTTGATAAAGCCTATAATGGTTTTTGAGATTTAAGCACATAACAAGGAATATACATGCATTTGTGTACATTTAATAATATTTGTCCAAAAGCTATTTTGCCAAAACAGTCTATAATTTATTGTAATCTAAAATGAAATTGATATTTTATGGATATTGTACAATCTTCTGTGAATTGTGGGGATTCACATTTCCAATATAAAGCCTATGTAATATTTAACCTAAGCTTATGCTAAAATAATAACCAGTTACTTTTTGGATATACAAAATATATATGCATATTATATATACATACATAATATAGGCATATGTATTTCAAGGAAAAAAAGCAGCTACTAGTGGGAAAATGTAGAATTTTTCTTAAAGTATTATGCTATTATTATTAAATCAGCAAGTGTCAGACTTCAAGTGACTTTTACAATGCAACATTATTTTCTTTAGCCAAACTGAAGGCTTTCCCCTGGGACCTTGTTTGCCAGGAAGAATTCAAGGCTGGAGAATATCAGCAGCTGGCATGATAATGAGTTCACTCCATTGCAAATGAGTGCATTATTATTCCATTCCCGCTGTCTTCCATTCACAGTTGTGTGGCATCTATACATAAATAAAAAATAGGTATTGTGAATAGCTGAGCTCAAGTGGTCTGTCAGAACTGTATTTGCAAACAAAAGAAGAGAGTTCGAAGGAAAAACAAATGAAGCTACCAGACAAGGAAGAAGAAAAGATTCGGGCGCTTTACAAAGAACTGGAGGATATGAAAATCAATTTAAAAAATGAGAGCAATGCATACTAATATTCACTTTTGCAACAGGCAATCTTCCTTGTCTTACTATTTGATCGCTTAAGTAAAAGATTACGTTTTTATCAATAAGAATACAGTTTACATATTTTCACAATAATACAGCAGCAAAAAACCCATTCATGCTTACTAGTAAATTATTAGATAATCCTATAATTAGAATTAATGTTTCCATTAAAATGGACTTCCTGACTTTAAGATGGAACACAGTTTGGAACAGAGCAGCTGATAAGAAATCTTGATTCAGATAGTACTGAAATGACTCAAACAAGATTTGAGATGTAGTATCCACGAAGTTTCAAATGGAAATTGAAACAACTGAAATAGAAGTTAAACAAATCTAGAGTGTTACAAAAATAAGATCAAGAAATAAATATTCCAGATTACAGGTAAAAGTTTAATTCTGCTACAAGTGTTGTTCAGTATTTGGAAAATGTTAGTGGGAAACAATGTTAACTGTTTAATGCAGGTGACTGCAAAGTACATTGTAATGTGAGAAATTTAATTTAATGTATAGTTACCTTTTAACATGTTGAGTCAAGTAGTTCTATTTTAAAAAAGAAAGAAAGGAAAAGTTTAATTAGATATTTATGATAGAATTAAATATAAAAGCTAAATAAATGTGCTTCTAGAAAAGATTAAAATTTGTTAAGTGCTTATAATTTTTCAGAGTAGTATAACCTCCATGTTAACATCACAGGGGAAAAAAAACTGAGATGCAACATGTTTTAAAAATGGGAAATTAGGAGAGGACAGAATTCTGGATGTGGACAAATACAGCTCAGAGGAAAGAACATTTTTTATTTTTTTAATTTTCTTTTCAAAATTGATGAAGTAAAGTAGTATGTTTTGAATATTGTGGTAAAATATTCAACCTGTTTAAATTTACCAGATAATAAACTAAAATCAAGAATATTTGTATTTTATATTTTATAAAATAGTTATCTATTAGTACTAAATGAGAAACTATTAAGGCAATTCATTCAAAATCCAGTATTCTTGAATTCAAGTACTATTTGAAAGAATTTTGTTTCTTTTGTTTTCATTTGAAATTTCAAGTTAATATGCAAATTAAAAGTGGACTAGGGGACAAAAATATTACTGTAAAATTAACACCAGAAATGACAGAATCAACAATGCTGCTTCTGAAGTTACTTAGAGAGTGATGGTATTTGTTTCAGCCACAAAATCCAAATCCTCCCTGTTCAGGAAATTATTGTCTAGGAATGGCCTATGTCTAAATGGTTCTCTTCATCAGCACAGCTTTTCTATAAATAAATATGATAGTCAATGGGCATTTTATTTCTCTGTATTTACTCAGAAAATTCTGCCTTGAACAAAAATTGGCACGTATTTAAATAGAAAATGTATTTTCTTTAAGATAAAACCTGAGTGTAACTATCCATACTTCCATACCTGGTAATACAGCATGTTTACTTTTGATTTTGTTGTGGTACCGACTTTTTTTTTTTAATCTACTGCTATGAAAATTATAATACCTTTCTACACCTGTAAATACAAGTGCAGGTATTATAAAATTTGGAAATACAGTAACTTATTATGTAATTTGTAGGACAGAAATTCCCTACAGAAATGACAGTCTGATTTAAAATTCAGAATCCTTACCAAGATTTGGCTTCATTTATATCTCCAAATAAACCATATGTTACACAAAGACCATACATTCTTACAGATTGTTTGATGTAATAAATAGTTTCTATCTATCTAAATAACATTCTTCTACTTAGAAAGACAAAATACAATTTTAAATAAAATGAAGAACCTTTAAAACCTAAGAAGGACATAAAAGTCACAAGTTACACCGGTGAAGAGTTACCTTATCTGTGTGCAAATCTTATTGAGTTAGTATGTTGGCAAGCTTGGGATGGGGATGCTCAAGCGTGTGAAATATTGCTTCCGTTGCCCAACTGTTTCTTGGACACAAGAGAGTAAATACTTAGCCAACTCTTTTCAGACTGCAGGACGACAGCATTTGATTCATAGCTGGTGCTTATCAAAATGCATGTAGTGTTCAGGAAAATAATACATTGTAAAAATGGACATGGCCTTTGTTACCTTTAAAATAAAAATCCTGTTTCCCATTCCTCATAATTTTCATGTTTCTGCTTTTCTTTTTTAATATTACTATTCAAATGTCATGTATTTTTTTCAGCGTTAAGGTACATATATATTTGAAGTGTCAATCTCCCTCACTGTAATTATTTGAGTGTTTCCCGTGGATCTCTATGTCACAGAGTTAATGTCTTTTTAAATTATTCTAAAATATATAGATTTAGTCTCAGGTATGCTGGGCAGTACAGTGCATACATGTCATACCAAGCTTGTACTACTTTCACAAATCTATTAATAAAAGTCATAGGAAGGGGTCATTAAACACTGCCTTCAGTGGGCACTTACCCACATTGTCTGAGGAGATACTAACTGTACTGAGGAGTACACTGTACTTTTGTGTGTACATAAGGAACATGAAGTGTGTTTACTAATTATTTTGCCACTTTGAGCGTGACCGGAGTGATGAAATGTGATGGAATTCTGTCCCTCACAATAAGATACTATTTCCTTTGCTGGGAACCTGAGTAGGGCTATTTTCCTAAGACACATCCATTATAAATAGGGAAAGATCATGCCAAGCTGACAGCTATAGGAAGGTTCTGCCACTGGGCTACATTTATCACTAAAGATGATTGGAAATATCTATCCCACGGCATATGCAGATTATAAATAAATTAAGCATAAAAGGACCTGACATGGATAAACAGAGACTGCCAGTAGTCATCACTTGCTTTATGGAGACATGGTCTGGTCAGTGGACAGCCTGTGATTGACTAAAGCTTTAGCAGATATTTCTAGCTTACCATTAAGGGGTCATTTGCAAAGTAAAGGCTATTCTGTGCTATATTTTACTTGCCTGCTGTGGTAATAGTTAGTATGGAAGCTGCTTAGAGCCAAATTTTTGTTCAGGTATGAAAGCTGAGTTATCCAAAATGTTTGCTGATTCTATAGGATTTATGCTATTGTTACAAGGAAATGGGTAGTTATTCAAAGGTCTCTATGTTATTCTGAGTAATTATTGCATACTGAGCCATAGCGCTTAGACATGGACTAGAGTTTATTGGCTCATTTACATATTTATATTTATTTTTGAGTTAGGGTAACACTGTCATCTAACCACACCTGGGACTATTAAGTTCAGACTGAACTTGAATTTACAGTGATCTTTTCAACTTAGTCTACAGAGTTCTGTTCTGATATTTCACATACAGCCACCATGGTCAGTGTGTGAACTGAATGTGAATAGTCTCCTAAATGCTGGTTTATTTAACCGCTTCTTTCACAGACACTGCTACAGATAAGTGGGACTGTTGTAGAACTGGAGCAAGTAGATTACTGGGGATGGACCTTGAGATTTTCTACTCTGCCCGCATTTCCTCTTCAGGCTCTGCTTTCTGAGTGGCGACATAATTCAATTTATGCTAGAGTACACAAACTGTAGTACATTTGTGGTTACAATGTTATCTATAGGAATGATTTAGAAAAAAAAATCTAAGAAATAAAAAAATGCGAAGCTGAGAGAACAATGTTTTTATTTATTTTTATTTATTTATTTATTTATTTTGAGACAGAGTTTCTCTGTGTAGCCCTGGTTGTCCTGGAACTCACTTTGTAGGCCAGGCTGGCCTTGAACTCAGAGATACTCCTGCTTCAGCCTCCCAATTGCTGGGATTAAAGGCGTGTGCCACCACCACACATTAAATTATTTTTAATTTTTAAAGAAGCAGTCTTTTATGAGGCATTGAGAGGCTGATCAACTTCCATTATGCCAGACTGATGAGTGTTAAGGAAAATAGCTGAATATTTAGGAGAGTGGAAACTATTAATTAGGTGCGCAAAAGGCAGAATTTCGGTGACTGGTGTTGGCTATCATCACACGATTCTTTATTGAAAATACAGAAATTTTGCTTGATAATAGGATTGAAAATATTTGGAAGGTAAAAAATATCGATTGCTTTATTGCTCATTTGTTTGATGGAGCTAGAGACTGAAAAATCACAGATGCTGGCCAGTGCTATACCAGTGGGTTTCAGCCAGTTATCATCCTTTTTCGTTTCTCATTGTTTTCACTTTTCTTTGATTTTCCACTTCTTTCCATCAACTCTCCCTTTTTGTCTTCCCCCTTTTTATCCACTCATCTTTCCTTTTCCTTAAAAACAGGCTCACATTACATTGTTGAAGATACTCTTGAATTTAATCATTAGCCCTCAGCAGCAGGTAAAATTTCCCTTAGGCTCATTAGCTCTTTTCTACTTTAAAAATGCCCACCTATCAAAACAAGAGAGAATGTAAAATTTTTACTACTGATTCAGTCAAAAACACTATTGGGAACACTCCTTGAATGTGTCACATTTACAAAGTTCACTTTAATTTGAACAAAAATGAGAGTGGGCCATAATCTATTATGGTCTCAGATCCTCAAGAAGCTGAATTGCAGTATTGTACTAGCAGTGACCAGCAAGAGAAGAGCAGCAAATGGCTACAGGAATACAGTTTAAAGTGACCACTAGAGAATGAGAACATTGTCAAGAGATAGATGCAAGACATGTGGATGAATAGTGATATCTGGCCATTGTAATAGAGATATTAAAGGACAGAATGTAGCACATCATTGAAAGGGATCAGAGGTGCTGATAGCCGTTAACCAAAAGAATACTTAATAAATACATATACCAAAACTGGACCAGAATTACAGTCTAGATTACTAATTAAAACTAAGATAAAAAAGTGTTGTTTGAGATCTATGGTTTTATATAAATGCTTGCATTAAAAAGGAAAAGTATGTTGGTTTGTAAAGAAATTTGAGAAATTAACATCAACAAGATTCACAAAATGAATGCAGTGAAAAGACAGTGAAATGAACCAGTGGCCGCTCAAACTGCTCCTAAGGAATAATCACTAAAATATAAAATTGATTTTACAAGTAGAGATGCATAAAACTAAACTTTAGATGCAATTTTATCACAATGCTTGTTAATAAAAGCAAATTCTTGTTAATAAAAATCATGTGTATAAACTTTTCTATGGAAAATAGATCCTTAGAGATGTGAATAGATACAAAAGTGTTTTAGAACTTACCTGAGGCATATGCTTATTGATCCTTTATACGGTGACAATTTCCAAATAATTGCAATTATAATCAGAACTATGATAATTCAATATAATCATACACACCTTATATTAAATGTTTTGAATTGCTAGTGCACATCATCCTTGTGTTCTGTTAAGTGAAATATTCCTCAGGCTCATTAGCTATTATCTTTAAAAAATGCCCACATATCAAAGCAAGAGAGAATGTATATTTTTTTATTATTGATCCAGTCAATAACACTATTGGGAACACTTCTTGCATGTGTCACATTTACAAAGTTCACTTTAATTTAAACAAAAATGAAGGTGGGCAATAGAAAATAAAGATAAATCTATCGGAAAGGACCTCGATACCACCTAAAACTTTTGATTGCCTGAAGGTCATGATTCACAGGTACTTGTAAGGCAGGCTACTGTGCTCCTTTGAGGCTAAGAAGAGAACTTGATCAGTGACACTCCCATCAAGCCCCACTTACTGTGGGGCAATTGAAATAAATTACATCATTTGTAGTTCTAATCACCAACAGAAGAGACACAGTTGAATCATGCACATGAAAAATACATTTCTCATTTTTACTTAATAGCATATCATTTTTGAGGATGCATGAACCAAACTGCTAGCAAACTTCTTGGTGAGTCTTTTCTGATGAGCTATGAGATGGAAAAGTTTCATGCTGAGGTAATAAAGGTGAAATTTTCTAGACAGTGAGAGGCGATTACACACCAAGGCTGTGAGGTCACCTTGCTCAGTAATCCCCAAGCATGTTTCAGGTGCATACATTAAAAATTTAAAGGCCATTTTCAAAGTCATCTAATTTGTATTGAAAATGTTAGGTTTTACCACAAGACAGTAGATATAAAAAAATAATTTTCAGGAATCCAACCATGGACACTAGAGTCAGGTATATAAGCAGATGCTAGAAGCCCCTCACATCTACAAGCTATGACTCATTCACTTATGGTTGAACTCTCACTTTTTCTCTCATCCCCTTACACACACACACACACACACACACACACACACACACACATACACACAAACACACACACACACTTAACTCTGAATAGAAAATATGTTATATATTATGTTATTGAAATTACAAAACATTGTAGTTTAGAAATTTAATAAAAAATTCTAGTTTTAAATACCCAATGACATTATATTTCATTAACATTAATAAAGGTTTTAATCGAATTGTTTTGTTAATAAAGTAAATGCCGTTTGCAATGAATTGTTCTTGAGTATCGATGGAATGATTACATCTAAAATGTGTACTCCTAACTGATTGAGTTTATCCATATACATTGCCCAGAAACATTGTGTTCACTAGTTCATATTCAGAGTAATGTTATTTCTGTTTATGCACGTGTAAGCACTGTGTGCGTATATATAAAATTGTTTCATTTTCATGAGTTTTCTGTCAAGTACATTTTCCACAAACACATTAAATAAGGACCTTTACATGCCCAAAACCCACCATATGCTTCATGACATTTACTTTTTTCCAAGCCTGAGTATTTAATTAATATTTTCTTACTATTATAGAGATTTTATGTATACAGAGGATAAAATTAGGTTTTTGCTTTAGCCAATTTTAACATACTGTATGTAGTATGTATAAATTATGTAATATATAATATTTTAAAGCATTTAAATACATTTAATTTCCCTATAATTAAACTTTACAGTTGATTGAAGATATGACACATTTATAATGGCTACAATAAAACATATTTGTTCTGATATTGCTTCTTTTCCTCCACACGTTCTGCATCCAGTATCTGCTATTATATAAAATGTGACTTTGAACACTCTTTCTTTGAATTTTAGAGATTGGCAAGCATGTATCACTCTATTTTTATATCTATATAATGCAGTATTTTCTTTAATTAAAATGTATCATTTGAGGGCAATGTCACTGACACTGAGCAGGTCAGAACAGCCTGTTACTCCAGTTCAAGGGTTCTATGTCTGTCTCCTGGCATCGCACACAACCTCTCACAGACAGGCACATGCATACAAAAGTAATGATGATGATGATAGTAACAATAATAATAATAATAATAATTCTTATTATAAATAATACTGTTTTAAAAATATCATTTGAGGCTTTTGAGATGACTCAGTATAGAAAGCCTTCATAGTGCAGTTCAGATGGTAAAGGTAAAAACCGTGTATATGTGTCTGTTGTGTATGTTTGTGTGTTTATGCATGTTTCAAAACTCCATGAATTTTGATGTAAAACTTCTAGATGTTAAATAATTTGTTATACATGTTATTTTTAATATAATTTGACTCTTTAAATATTTTCTAATTATGTTTATATCTAAAATTATTTATTCCATGAAGGCATTATAATGAAATAATACCTTAATTTTGAATGTTGAATTTTTGTACTCTTTGTTCTGATAAATATGATTGTTAGCTTGGTTATCCATTTTTTTATTTATTTGTTTTCATATTCATAGTGGCAAGATTTGTTTACTGTGACTAATTTAAAATTACATATTTATATTTCCATTTGTTTTCTAAAATCTGCATCGATATTCACTCACATAATTAATGAATGGAGTGGTGTTTTTATATTGATATAATGCATTTGGTCTTCAATGGCATTTAGACTCATGCATATCTAAACTAATAAAACACTTGATAGAGTCCTGCACAAGAGCAACATTTTAAAGGATTGCAACGTGTACAGAGAAATGGCTCCCAATGTTAGCAATATCTACTCTGAGAAGATCATAATGACCATAAAATTCTTAGACACCATCAGACACTCATGTCTTTTTTACTCTGAGAGGAATGTCGATTGAAAACACACGGAAAGTTTATTTTGACACAATGAGGTGAAGAGAAACCAAAAACACCACTACCATAGAAATGATGCAGCCTAAACAAAACTGCCTGCTCCTCTGTGAGATAAGAAGGTTCAAACACTGTGTTCTCAGTGCCTTTTGTGCTCCCAAAGTGGTGATTATAGGCACCTATTCTGTGCTCTGAGGGTCTTATTTGTTCTAGCGCCAACTTAATGACTGATGTCAAAGATAGCCACAAAGACTAATGAAATATGTACCAAACACTTGCTTCTGTTTAACCATGTTGAGTGGATTTATTTATTTAATTCTCACAGATCACTGTGTAATGTCAAATGTTACTGCTTTCACCTATATGGAGGAGGATACCCAGGCAAAGGTATTTGTTAGCACATGTTTTATTTTAATATTTTTATTCCTATTTTAGTCTGACCTGAAACATGCACACATTCACACACACATACACACACACACACATGCTCACACACAGACACACACACACATGCTCACACACATTCACACACAAGTGCTCATACACACATAACATACAACATATGTAGCATATTTGAGGAAATATTTGCAGATTGATATTACTCTCCTAAAAGGTACTTTATAAAGCATTTTGGTTTGCTGTGTTACTGATGGTCTTCACTGTCACTCATACTATAGTTCAGTAGGTATGAACTTGGGGTTTTGAAACACAAACAGAAGGAGAAAATGAAGTTCTATTTATAGAAGATTAAAAGGTGTTTTTCCTCTTCTGTTAAATATTTCATTACACATAATGGATTCACATGAAAATAATAAGGGAAGAGGTAGGATGTATGTATATACATGTGGACATATTTAGAATAGATTATAGATAGATAGATAGATAGATAGATAGATAGATAGATAGATAGATAGACATATAGATATATAGGTGGATACATAGATAATAGATATTTAGACAGATAGATGCATATATATGTATTGCCACAGATAGATACGGTGGATCTACAGATACAGAATACAAGCATAAAGCAAAATGTAGTGGGAATTTATACTACTATCAGGATTGGATTAATTACAAGACCTTTCTCACATTCTTTCTGGTACAGTTTCCATTGTATTGTTGCTGCATGTATGTAGTATCTGTGTGTGTGTGTGTGTGTGTGTGTGTGTGTATGTGTGTGTGTGTGTATGTGTGTGTGTGTGTGTGTGTTTAATTTTTGGATTTGGAGCTTTTCTCCTTTCTTTCTTTCTTCCTTCCTTTCTTTCTTTCTGCTTGTCTTTCTTTCTTTTTTTTTTATTTTGGATTTTGTTCATTTTTTGGTACTTCTTTTTTGTTTAGTTTAGTTTTGTTTAAGATAAGGTTTTATGTCGTGAGGCTGACTTCAAACTTCTTATGTAGCAAAGATAACCTTGAACTCTTGATTAACCTGTGTCTTAAGATAAAAATTAAAAGTATAAAATCCCAAATGTAAACTCATTCTAAAATACTTTTTTCCATATTAAAAATTAAGAATTTTTAATTTGGTGTTCCTTTTCTTCTTCGAGCTACATTGCCCCTGATTGCTAGGTGTTATTGTTCAAACTTTCTTTAAATATATCGGAGTTATTTGATAAGAAAAATGGGAGAAACTAAAATTTAATATTGAAGAGGGAGATAAATATAGAAGGAGAAATAGGGAGGGGTAAACTAAGAGTAGGTTTGTGTGAAAAAAATTACAAGGTGTATATTATTATCTACCTAAAATTACAAATAATACCTGTCTGCCTATAAGTAAACATGAAGTTTTTTTTTTAATTTTTGAAATTACAAAATAGCTACAACATATCTCCCCTTCATTTCCTCCCTGAAAAACCTCTCATATAACTCCCATATCTGTCCTTCAAATCTATGGCCATTTTGTTTGCTACTTGTTATTGCATGCATACATTCATATGTATATACATATATATTTCTAAAGATAACTGTTTCTGTTCACATAATGTTATTTGTATGTACGTCTATGGCTGACTTTTGTCCATGGACTAATAGAATTTAAATAAAAGTTTTCTATTTGAAATGACAAAACCCCGACACCAGACATGTTTCTCACTTTAAATTGTTGGCTATGGTTGTCTAAGAGACTTCCCAAGTGTTATAGATTATTACCCTTGCACTTGGTTGTCTTTTAGATCTGGTAGTTAAGTATCTACTACTGAGGACCCAAAGTGCTTTAGACACAGGAGCTGGAGAACCTGAGCTAGTTCTGAACTTAAAGCATCTTCCATGAGGACTAGATGCTAACGTGCCAGAAAGCACTATCCAAGATTCCACAGGGATAAAATCTTCCAACACTATACCAATATGGATAGGCATATCCATAGCATCTCTGAATCACAGAAATGATAGCATGGTACAATGATGCTAAGTGCAACACTTACCTTTGTGGTGTCCAACAGTGCTCTAGTTAGACTGAAGATCCACTCAACGGAGGGGAAATCATGCCTAGTACTGGAAACTTAGCCAGGGCTAGTGAAGGTATGTATCTTGGAGAAAAACCTACCACTGCCACTTTCCTAAGCCAACATAACTCCTAACTACATTTGAAATATTTATCTTTTACCAACAATTACGTATACTAAAAGGTTTCCATCAAATAAATTTCAGTTTGTAGCTCACCCAGATCATTAGAGGAAATCACAACTGAGAAAAAGTGCAAAGAACAAGAGATTATATGCTGGCCAGGTACAATTGATGCAGTTACAGCATGATCCCTGCCGGGCTCAGGAATGGTTATAAAAAGGAGGCACAGAGATTATAACAGTGAAAGAAATAGGAAGTTTACTATGAGTCTCTGTCTCCATAAGATATCAGAGAGCTGGTGGAGGGGGCACCAGTGAGCCAGTCTATGGATGTGAGTATGGGAGAGCTGGCCTCACTACTTCTCTGCAGTGAGGTGGAGTGTGTAGGGGAGCGATGCTCTTTCCAACCCCTCCTTACCCCTTGCCACCTGTGGTAGTCAGGAGAGCTGGCTTCAAAATCATGAGAGCAGGAGAGCTGGCCCTGATCCTCACTGGAGGGAGTGGGCCTTGAACCTCACCGGTGTAAAACAGTGAAGTTGGTGCTCATGACTAAGGCTTAGGTGAGACAGCCCAGAGTGTATGAGATCTGGGGAGCTGGTCAAGCCCCTGGCAGGTTACAGGACTTGGGAGACTGAAAAGCACAATAGAGCTGGCTCTGGAGGTGTGAGTGCAGGTGAGCTAGAATGAGGGTATGAGAGCAGGAAAGCTGACTCTACCTCTTTGTAATGGCAGCATTAAGTGGTCTAGCTAAAGCAGAGATGGAGAGCTGACCCTGGTGGCAAGTAGGAGTTATTGGGCATTCAAATCAGCTTCCACCAGGCCAAATACAGACCACTGAGTTGGCCCACCCCAAAGTCTATATCATCTGTGAACTGTTGGGTGGTTGAAAGGGTCAGTCCTGTTGATCCAAAGCTATAGCATCTCTATGATATAGGGCAACAACAGGATAACTGAGAAAAGTCCTGGTAAGGAGCCAATATTGATTATGTCACATCTGCCAGAGATCTTGATCCAGACCAATGATTCATGGCAATGAAGATTTATGAACAGTAGGGCTGATCTGAGTGCCCGACAACTCTTACTTGCCACCAGGTCAAGTATATATGGAGGAACACACTGTGACACAGGACAGCTTCCATGATAAGCTTTTTCTTAGATTTTATTTGGTTTTCTGCATTGTGTGTGTATGTCTGTGTATCTGTGTTCTCTTTTTTTTTATTTGGGGGGAAGAAGTTGCAACAGCAAAGGGCAGATATGAGGGGACACTTGGGAGATGAGTGGAACTGGGGTACATTAACCCAATGGGGTACTACTCAGCTATTAAAAACAATGAACTCATGAAATTATAAGGCATATAAATGGAACAAGAAAATATCATCCTGAGTGAGGTAAACCAGTCACAAAAGAACACACATGGGATATACTCACTGATAAGTGGATATTAGACCAGAAGCTCAGAATACCCAAGATACAATTCACAGACTAAATGAAGCTCCAGAAGAAGGAAGACCAAATTATGGATACTTCAGTCATTTTTAGGAGGAGGAACAAAATACCCGTGGGAGGAGAGACAGAGACAAAGTGTGGAACAGAGACTGAAGGAAAGGCCAGCCAGAGACTGTCCCACCTGGGGATCCATCCAATATACAGTAACCAAACCCAGGCATTATTGTGGTACCAACAAGTACTTGCTGACAGGAGCTTAATATAGCTGTCTGCTGGAAGGCTCTGTCAGTACCTAACAAATACAGAGGTGGATGCTCTCAGCCATCCAGTGGACTGAGCACGGTGTCCTCATTGGAGGAGATAGAAAAAGAACCCAAGAAGCTGAAGAGGTTTACAGCCCCATAGGAGGAACAACAATGTGAATTAACCTGTATCCCCAGAGTTCCCAGGGACTAAATGACCAGCGAAAGATTACACATGGAGGGACACATGGCACCACCTGCATATGTTGCAGAGGAAGGCCTTGTTAGACATCAATGGGAGGATAGGCCCTTGGTCCTGTAAATGCTCTATGCCCCAGTGTAAGGGATTGCCAGAACAAGAAAACAGGAGTGAGTGGGTTGGAGAGTAGGAGGAGGGTGTATGGGATAGAGGGCTTTTGGAGGGAAAACCAAGAAAGGGGATAACATTGGAAATGTAAATAAAAAATATCTAATATAAATAAATAAATTATTATTGAAAGTTTCATACTGATTTCTGTCAGTATGTTGATATTCTTTTCTTACTTTTTTGATTTCGCTTGATGAAGTATCCTAGCATTGTTGATGTATCTCCTCTGACAATTTCAGTATGTTTATCCTTCTCTTTAACCTGAAGAATCCCAGTATCTTCTCCAGAGCTAATGCACTAGTCATAGATTCCTTTAATTTGTCCTCATAATGTAAAGAATGCATTTATTTTTGAATTTTCAAGGATAGTATCCCTGGACATAATAGCCTGAGTGTAAAGACATAATCTTACTGATCTTGGAATTTTTGGAAACTTCAGTTTTCAAAGTCTGTTGGAAAATCAGAGGCTTTTCTGTAATGTCCACTTTTATAAATGAGTTGACTTTCTTGGAGCTTCCAATACACTGTACAATGTGAGTTTTTCTGATTTAACTACAATTTGCCAATGTATTACTCAGGGTCCTCGAGTGTCACAAAACTTATAAAATTTGTCTCTTCCTCTGTCTTTGTCTTTATGTCATATATATATATACATATATATATACATATATATATATATATACATATATATATGTATATATATATATATATATATATATGTATATATATATGAAGCTAGAAATCACTGGCTTTTTATCTAGATCTTGAGGTGTGATAGCACATGCCTTTTATCCAAATCTTGGGGCATAGCTTTAAATTGGGTCACACCTTTTGCTGGAGACCTCCAAAAGATTAATAGAAAGAAGAAGGATTCATTTTTCCTTCTTCTTTCTTCACTTTGCCAGCACATCCATTCCTTCATTGACATTGGGGAATATCCTTTTAGTATTTTAAACAAATTTGATAACTCTATTTATCTATCTATTTATCTATCTATCTATCTATTTATGGAATTTATAGATAAAGAGAACTTATTGGAATTACTTACAGGCTACAATCCAACTAATCCAAACTTGGCCAGCTGTGAATAATAACTCTAAATTATTTAGTAGCTGCTTAGCTGCTCAATCCTACAACTGGGTGTTTCAGCCAATCATCTGTATAAGCTAGAATCCCAAAGAAGTAGATTCCAATACATCCACTGTCAGATTGACAAATAATCATATATCCTATGATATATGACTCTATATCATAGTTAATTTCCAAATGAAAACAATAACGAGGACACAATAACACTTGTCAATATAACTACTTTTCATATAATGGTAAACAAACCGTAAATGTGTAATAGGTGACAATCTCCCTTGGGGACCATCCTTTTAGTATTTCAAACAAATTTTATAACCCTTGATATTTTCTTAATTGATGTTAAAGAAATTGAAAGAAAACACAAATATCTGTACAAACACATTACTAACAAAACACAACAGAATCAATAAGGTCAATTATAATCCTTCTTTCTGAAGTTTCTCACATCACATTAGATGATATTTATAACCAACTTCTACTACCCATTCGGTATTTCCTCGACTCTCTCCAAATACCTCAGAAAGTCTTTGCTCTTTTCTTGGAGGCATTATCCATATCTTCATGCTTGATGGTTTTGTGTCCTTTGTCCTGTTGTTATAAGGTATTATCAATAGAACGTTTGTTGTAGTTCCTGTCAGGAACCAAACTTGTAGGCCAGCAAAATTTAGAGTTGTGGGAAAAGGAAGCAAGAAAATCTTTCCTAGTGTGTCACCAGGACTGATTGTGAATAGAACTATTCCATTATCAACCCTTGATTACAAGACCACGGGTCCTGTCTATGGGAAAAAGAGTACCATACAGTGGATACTGATTCAAAGCATGTCCTGCTTTCTGGAGAATTTTGCCCAAGCCCTCCGTGCTTCTGTCACCTAATTAATACTGTAACTATGTCTTTGTGAGGCTATTCCATTTTTCTACCAGGCTAGCTGCTTTAAGATGTGGGGAAAATTATAAGACCCGTAGATTCCATTTCACTGACTGTGACGAGTGTTCCTTGGTCACAACAAAAACTGTGTGTGATATCAAGTTGGTAGATAAGGCATTCTGTAAATCTGTTTGTGGTTGTGGAACCAGAATAAGTATAAGTATTTATACCAATAAGGACAAAGCATCATCCTTTCCGTGGAGGAAGTAATCCAATATAGTCAACTTGTGACCAAGTTCATTTGGGCAATGAATGGAATGACTTGGGAAAGAGGCTGACTGCCCACATAATAGGGTCATCCTATCTGTTGAAGTCATTGACTGAAGCCATTGTTTGATGAGCTCCTTTATGGAACACAAGTATCTTCACATCCTTTGCTCATTTGGAGAGAACTATCCAAATCCTTCTTTCCCAGATGTCTTTAGCACCAATTTCTAATTATGCCCTTTTCAAGTACCTGTGGAAAGGTGGAATATGAAAGGAAGCCTGGTAAGGTCGAGCTATGGCTTGAAACCCTGGAGATTATGAAAGAATGGTAGGAGTTTCACCTGTTCCCAGTACCAGGCCTCTGTCACAGCCACAGGGCACCATGGAGAGAATTGTGGCCATCAGTCACATAGGGGCAGTGCCCACAGTCCCTCCTCATGTAGATGAGGCATCTCAGGTGAAGCTAATAGGAAGCACCTGCTGTCATCCTCAACGCAAAATGGTATACAAGATCATACCCAGAAGGAATTGTAGGGCAGTGGTCTGTTCAGGCAACCTGAGCCCAGTCGAGTATAAGTGTAGAGCCCTAGAGCCCCAGTGGATAATCTCTGCCTGCAAGGGACAGAAGGTATTCAACCATAACTCCTGGGTCTCTGGCTCATGTTTCAGTCCCAACTCCCTCTACAATTGCCCTCGCAGGAGATGTGTGCTCTCTCATATAGACAATGCCCCAAGCTCCCAGCATTCTAGCTGGACCCTACCTCCAGTCACCTGACCACAGCCAGGAATGGCCCACCCAACAGACAGATAGCCACACCTCACAATATAAAAGGGGTGGTTTGCCCCCTCCCCTCTCTTTTGCCTTCTTCCTCTATCTCTTGCTCTTTGTCCTCTCTTGCTCGCCTCTCTTGCTCTCTTGCTTTCTTCCTCTCCTCTCTCTTTCCTTCTCTTCTCCTCTCCTTTCCTTTCTCTTCTTCTCTCCACAGTCATGATTGGCTTATTTTTCTCTTTCCTATAATAAAATATCCCACGATTATAAATTGCCTCCTTTTAGCTAATGGGTCACCCAGCATCAGTAGCAGAGAGCCCCAGGACAGACAGCAGAGAGACCAGGCCCCATAAGAATTATTTGGTTGTTTGAGAGCATCTGTCATAAGAGCTGTATCACTGCCTTGGAAGAGAATGCTCTCCTGAAGCTTTCACCACCAGAAGCCCCCCTGCATTCTGCTCACTGACCAGCCTCCCGTGGGCTCTGTGCAACCAGTGCAGCATCTTAGAGCAACAGTGGCCACCAGAGCCTCACCCAAGCACAGGGGTTCATTAGAAAAACAAAAGAGCTTTCACCAGCTTCTGCCCTTACTCCACCTTACCTCACCCTGACTGGAGAGAGATATCACACCTCCCCTCTCCCTGAGGCACAAAAGCCAGAAACCTACAAATGGGTTGCACACACACACACACACACACACACACACACACACACACACACACACACCACACACAAACAAAAACAACAAATACCATAGGTCAATACCCCCAACCATCTAACATGCAACAACTTTATAATTTTCATGACTCTTTTGTTAAAAAAGAAGAAAAGCCTCCCATGCGACTCAAGACTTCAATAAGGAGCTAGAATGCTAGAATTCCACACACTGGAACATTCCCTGTTAATATTAACACCAATAGAACTAAAACACTCAACTGGTACCCATTCTAAACGTCAGACTTGAGAGAACTCAGGAAGGCAGTAAAGGAAGATGGCATATGTGCACCACCCTGGGCAAAATCTCTTCTACAGTGAAATATTGCCAACTTAAATACCCCTCAAGATTGGAGAGATATTTGCCACTACTCCCTGCTTGTCCCAATGCTCTCGGAGTGGGAGGTCTTATTTCAAGATAACTTTGTCAACAGGTCGGGAAAATCAGGACCAAGTTGTCACCCCATGGGGTATTGATGAACTTTTTGGCTAGAAAGACTTTTTCACTGGAGTGCAGAAGGCAATGCAGCCAGCAGGGTATTGTGATCAGGTCTACATCTCAGTACAGCCAGTGCAGCAACTTGCAGCAATCTGTGGCTGTCAGAGCAGCAGCCCCAGCAGGAGCAGCAGAGGAGGAGGAGGCACTTCCACTGCCTCAAACACTTTCCACTTCTCTTGAACCCTCCTGCTGGCCCAGGCCAGAGGTCTTCATGGATATCCTCCAGTACAGAGTGACAAGTACCTGACCATTCAGTCATCCACTGGCTACAGTTTATGAGTCAGTGAACAATTGTATGTTTAACCATTTCTTCTTCCAAATAAACTATAATGCCATGAGTACTGCTTGAAGTTTTACCCACTGAGAAGATGTAACGTCTCCAGTATCTTCCAATGTTGCCCCAGAAAGAGGCTTTAACACTGCATCTGTCCACTTCTGGATGGTGCCTGCATAATGTGAAAAACCTTCAGTAAAACAGGCCCTAGTTTTCTCTTCCTCAGTCAACTGATCGTAGTGAATATCCCATCAGGCTATAGGTTCATGATTGTCAGCTGTCAGCATCATAAGAGTAGTATAAAACATAAGCATTTGAAAAACTTCAAGTACCTTCCTTCAGAACCTATTCATGCCTAATTCTGTATAGATCACTTCCCCTTGACAATTGATTGCTATCTTGTATGTCTTACTTTATGACTTGGTGGGTCTGACAGTACCCAGCTCATAGTGGGCCATTCAAGTCACAGGGTAACTTGGTGGCCAATCATTAAGCATTTATTTTCTACGAAGGCCTAATAGCAGGTCAAGGGAGATTATTTATCTGAAGATGATAGCAGATGCTGATTCCAAAATTCCTAAGGTCTCCTCTGTGAGTTCCCTACAGTGTCTTGCCAAGTGCTCCAAATATCAACCCTATTTGTGAGTGATACTCCAAGTACCATTTGGTCTGCTGGATCATATGTTCCATGTAGTAAAGCAGTCTGCACAGTGTCCCAGATCTTGTTAAGAGCATTCTCTTCTCCCAGGCACCACAAAAAGTGGCTTTCAAAGTCACTGGCGATATTAATAAGAGTAAGGCACCCAAGTGAGCAATGTACTGTAAGCAGAATCCAAATAAGCCCACTAAACATTTTGCTTCTTTCTTGGTGGTGGAAAGGGCCTGGTGTAATAACTTATCCTTTACCTTAGAATGAATATCTCTGCATGCCTTACACCTCTGGACTTCTAAGACTTCTGGTGATATAGAAGGTCAATGAATTTTGAATGGTCTTATTTTGCACCCATGGATACACATATATGTTACTAATGAATTAAAAGTGGTTGCCATCTCCTGCGGACTTGATCCAAGCAATATAATGTAGTCAATATAATGAATCTATGTGATATTTTATGGAAAAGACATAAAATCAAGATCCCTTCTAACTAAGTTAAGATGGAGGGAAGGAAAGTTAACATATCTATGAGGCAAAACTATAAATGTGTACAGTTGGTCTTGCCAACTAAAAGAAGTTTGTTGCCGTTGGTCACTATGGACAGGCATTGGGAAAAAGGCATTTGCTAGATCTATAGCTGCATACCAGGTACCAGGATATGTGTTCATTTGCTCATGTAAGGAAACTACATCTGGCATAGTAGCTGCAGTTGGAGTTACTAGCTGATTTAGTTTCAACAGTCATCTCTCATTCTCTATGATACATCTACCTTCTGCCCTAGGCAGATAGGAAAGTTAAAGGGAGATTTGGTGAGAACTATGACTCCTGCATCTTTCAAGACCTTGAAGGTAACACTAATTTCTGCAATTCCTTCAAGTATACTATCCTGTTTTTAATTCACTGTTTTCTCTGGCAGAGGCAACTCTATAGCCTTCCATTTAAACTTTCCAACCATAATATCCCTCACTCCACAGGTCAGGAAACCAACGTGAGAATTCTGCCAACTTCTAAATTTATCTCTCCAAATAATACACTCTGGAACTTGGGCACAAACTACAACATGATTTTGTGGACCTACTGAACCCTGAACCTGCTATGAGTTTGAGACATCAGTCAAGACTCCTGGCCTCCGTAAACCCCTACTTTCACTAGAAAGTCAGAATGTTTTCTGGGATATCTCAGCACCAGTTTTTAACCCGCACCTAATAAATCTAAAAAAAAGTATGATTGTTTCCTTTCATCCTTGTAGAAGCTGCTATATCTGTGAGGAAAACTGCAGAACGTCAAACCATAAAACTTTTAGGTGTCTTATTAATGTCTTTCCTCTGGAGAACCTGGACAACCCTTCATTCAAGAGGTTCTGGCCTGCTTTTGCTCTGATCCAGTATAACCTTTCTTTCATTGGATTGAAAATTTTTTGTTTTTGTGTTTTGTTTTTCTGCTTATCCACATCAAACAGAAATGCACTAGGCTTCTTTTCTATTTCAGGCTTGGAAAAACTGATTAAGTAACCTGCATCAAAGTTTCATACAAGTCATACCATTATAACTTTGTCATACCTGTGCTGACCATTACAGGTTAGGTCATTATGGACATCATTATATTCAAGCTTCCCATTATAATAACTATGCCTCTGGTAATTCAATGTTGATACCTAAGAGACAACACATTGTATTTAATTCATTCAGTTGAGTAGCAACATCGCCAACCTTAAGGTCTGGCACGAAGAAATGGTTGACAACAAAACTCTATCCTGTAAGATTTTCTATCCTGTAAGATTCCCAAAGAGCATAACTAATGGGCCTTCATGTTATGGAGGATTAGGTTTTACATAATATCCCCACTCTAGCATAGCAATTTTCCTGAGCATTAAAATCCCTTCATTAACACTAAGTCAAGGTGTATCAATCATATCCAACTAGTTTTCAGTAGGCTCTCCTTTGATAAATGCTTAAACCACTCATTCCAAGAACTTTTGACAGCATTTTTAACTGTGCAAGCTTCCATATTAAACCTAGAATCTCTACTCTGAGAGCCTATATGAATCAATTTAGTGTGATTTAGTTTTATGTTCCTTCCACTATTATCCTATACCCTTAAAATCTATTTTCATGCATATTCCCCACACTTTTACTTGAATGAATTTGCAAAATCATTACAGTCTTTAGTGTGGCATAATTTCTCATGGACTACTATTTCTACCACCCCTCTAGGAACCTGCTTTACCTTTAGTCTGGTTATAGGTCTAGCACCAACTATGGTAGTATGAATAGGCCTCTGTGTTTGGTCTATGGAGAATTGCACTATTAGGAGATGTGGCCTTCTTGCAATACATATGGCCTTTTTAAAGGAAGTGTCTCACTACAAAGGCAGGCCTTAAGGCCTCCTATGCCCAAGCTCTGCCCAGTATGGAATGCAGGCCTTATGGATTATGAAGTAGTATTATTGGCTCCCCTTGTCTCACATTTGTCTGCATACTGCCATGCTTGCAACCATAATGCAAATAGAATGAACTTCTAAAACTGTAAGTCAGCCCGAATAATTGTTTTATTTTTTAAAAAATTTCCTTGGTAATGTTATGTCTCCATAACAATAAAACTGTAAATAAAACAGCAACTATCAGTAGGCCTTAAGAGACATCACTATTGTCTTACCTGGCATTTTCTTCATAGACAGTCATGGCTAGTACAATTGAGACTGAAGGATCAAGTTTATAAGTTGAAAGTGGCCATACTTCAAGGGATGGGACTGAATGTTCTACTTCCTCAGGTAAGATAAACCCTGTAGAATCTAAGAAATCAGAATTCTCTCTTCAATAGTGTCTTCCCACACACCCCACACCAACTTGTAGTATCCCATTCTTTGCCATATCATGGCCTTTCTTTAACTGCTGATAACCTCTGAAAGTGAGACTTAAATTTTCACTGTAATTCAGCCACCCTTTTAGTAAGGGCTTCTGTTTGTCTTTCTGCTTTTCAATGTTTTTGGCTACTGTACCAAGGATTCTCTTCTGGGGCACACTTAGAAAAATTTAGACTGCTCATTTGAATCTGGGTCTGGTAAATTTCATCACTATGTTCATTGTAGTCCTTCACTATTTTCTGAAGATGCTTAGTTTTTTCATGGCACTCATTCCTCGCCTTTTATCAGTTCATCTAGAGATCCTAAGAGCAACCAGCCAGCATCACTATTTTTCTTACTTTCCCCCAAACTCTCAAAAGTTTCATATCCAGGGTCAAGAATTCCATTACCACTGTCTATTGATGAATTAAGACAATCAAAGATACTTACTCCATTAAGCTTGAAATTTAGTTTTCTTCATGGGCTTTCAATACTAACTCAGATTCCAGTACACCCTTTGTCTCTGTATCTCCTCCCATGGGTATTTTGTTTCCCCTTCTAAGAAGGACTGAAGCATCCACATTTTGGCCTTCCTTCTTCTTGAGCTTCATGTGTTCTATGAATTGTATCTTGGGTATTCCAAGCTTCTGGGCTAACATCCACTTATCAGTGAGTGTATACCATGTATGTTCTTTTGTGACTGGGTTGCTTCCCTCAAGATAATTTCTATTCCCATCCATTTGCCTAAGAATTTCAAGAAGTCATTGTTTTTTATAGCAAGATATAACTACATTGTGTAAATGTACTACATTTTCTGTATCCATTCCTCTGTTGAAGGACATCTGGGTTCTTTGCAGCTCCTGGCTAATATAAGGCTGCTATGAACATAGTGGAGCATGTGTCCTTATTATATGTTGGAGTATTTTTGGGGTATATCCCCAGCAGTGATATAGCTAGGTCCTCAGGTAATACTTCGCCCAGTTTTGTCTGGCGAGGCCTCTCAGGAGACAGCCATATCAGGCTCCTTTTCAGATTGATTTCCAGAGTGGTTGTAGCAGCTTGCAATCCCACCAACAATGGAGGAGTTTTCCTCTTTTTCTATGTCCTCACCAGCATTTGCTGTCACCTGAGATTTTGATCTTAGCCATTCAGCCTGCTGTGAGGTGGAATCTCAGGGTTGTTTTGATTTGCATTTCCCTGATGACTATGGATGTTGAATATTTCATTTTTTCTTTCTTTCTTTCTTTTTTTTTTTGTATATTTTCTTTATTTACATTTCAAATGTTATCTCCTTTCCTGGTTACCCTCCCTTCTGGAAATACACTACCACTATCATGTCCTCCCTCCCCCTGCTTCTGTGAAGTTGTTCCTCCACCCACTTACCAAATCCTACCTCCCTGCCCTTGATTCCCCTACACTGGGACATCTATTGAGCTTTCATAGGACCAAGGACCTCTCCTTCCATTGGTGCATGACAAGGCATCCTCTGCTACATATGCAACTGGAGCCATGTGTACTGCTTTGATGATGGCTTAGTCCCTGGGAGTTCTGTGAGGTCTGGTTGCTTTATATTGATGTTTTTTCCCATGGGGTTGAAAACTCCTTCAACTCCTTCAGTCCTTTCTCTAACTCCTCTATTAGGGACCCTGCACTAAGACCAATGGTTGGCTGTTAAAATCTGCCTCTGTATTTGTAAGGCTCTGGCGATGTCTCTCAGGAGACAGCCATATCAGGCTCCTTTTAGCCTTCTTGGCATCCACAATAGTGTCTGGGTTTGGTAAATGTATATGGGATGAATCCTCAGGTGGGACAGTCTCTGGGTGACCTTTCCTTTAGTCTCTTCTTTACACTTTATCTCCATACGTGCTCCTGTGAGTATTTCTTTCTCCTTTGAAGAAGGACCAAAGCACCCATAATTTGGTTTTCCTTCTTATTGAGCTTCATGTTTTCTGTGAATTGTATCCTAGTTATTTGGAACTTTTGGGCTAATATCCACTTACCAGTGCATTCCATGTGTTTTCTTTTGTGTTTGGGTTACCTCACTCAGGATGATATTTTCTAGTTCTATCCATTTGCCTAAGGATTTCATGAATTCATCATTTTTAATAGTTGAGTAATATTCCAATGCATAAATATACCACATTTTCTGTGTCCTTTCTTCTGTTGAAGGACATCTGGGTTTTTTGCAGCTCCTGGTTATTATAAATATGGCTGCTATGAACATAATGAAGCATGTTTCCTTATTACATGTTGGAACATCTTGTGGTTATATGCCCAGGAGTGGTATAGCTAGGCCCTCAGGTAATACTTTGTCCAGTTTTCTGAGTAATGGCCAGACTGATTTCCAGAGTCATTGAACTGGCTTGCAAACCCAATAATGGAGTAGTGTTCCTCTTTCTCCATATCCTTGTCAGCATCTGCTGTCACCTGAGTTTCTGATTTTAGTCTTTCAGACTGGGGTGAGATGGAATCTCAGAGTTGTTTTGATTTGCATTTCCCTGATGACTAAGGATGTTGAACATTTCTCTAAGTGCTTCTCAGTCACTCAATATTCCTCAGTTGAAAATTCTTTGTTTAGCTCTGTACCCCATTTTAATAGGGTTATTTGGTTCCCTGGAGTCTGACCTCTTGAGTTCTTTGTATATATTGGATATCAGCCCTCTATCAGATTTAGGATTGGTAGAGATCTTTTCCCAATCTGTTTGTTGCCCTTTGTCCTATTGACAGTGTCCTTTGCCTTACCGAAGCTTTGCAATGTTATGAGGTCCCATTTGTCTCTTTGTGATTTTACAGCACATACAATTCGTGCATTGTTCAGGAATTTTGCCCTGTGGTCAGATGCCTGAGGCTCTTCTCCACATTTTCAGTTTCAGTGTATTGGAATTTCTTGAGGGCTAAGTCCAACTAATTTACCAGTGTTCAGCTCTGAATGGAAAGGCCAAGAATCTGGTTGTTTCTTAGTTCCACAAGGGTGGATCCCTCAGTTGGAATTCTATAGAGACTGGAATCCTGAAGACGTGGGCTTTACTGAAGTAACAGATGTACTAGCAAAGTGCTCTAGTAAAAATGGCCATCCTACCAAAAGCAATCTGCAGATTCATTGCAATCCCCATAAAAATTGCAACACAATTTGTTACAGACTTTGAAAAGACAATTCTTAACCTCATATGCAAAGCAGAAAAAAAAAAGAAAACCAATGGTAGCTAAAACCATCTTGAACAGTAAAATAATTTCTGGAGGCTCACAATCATTGATTTCAATTTGTATTCCAGAGCTATAGTAACAAAAGCCATATGGCATTGGTACAAATACAGAAGAATGAAGAATTTGTAATGTACCAGGATAATGATGAATATAAAGAATTTTGTGTTATTGTGCTTCTGTGAAACTAGTATTCTGGGATGAATTTTCTATCTCTGATTCTATTTTTTATTAGATACTGCTACTGCCTGAGCTAGTTGTCAATATCCAATATCAAACCATCTGTGGCTAGCCCTCTGTTGCCCTCTGATTTGGTTCTCCATGCTCAGATGTTCTTTCTCCCTTGTATTTGATATGTCCTGATACCGCCACTGACTCCACACCTATTGTGGGTTTCCACAAGTGTAGGATTCTTGTCAAGTCTTTTCCTGAATCTAGGCTTCTCTTTCAAGCTTTGGAATTCCTGTCCTTTAATCCATACCCTAGATTGGCTCAAAACCCCCTGACTAATGGCTTGTTATAAAATAGCATTTATCTACATTTTTATAATTTATGGACATTATGTAGTATATTAATTACAATTGCTCAGTTTATTTGAATTAAATTCTCTCTTTATTTTAATATAAATATATTAGAAGTCTTAAATTGTCACTGGAAACATATTTCCAGTTTTTTCTTTCTTTCTTTCTTTTTGGTGTTTGTATGTGTGATTTTAGTTACTTTTCATATTACAGTTACTTTCATATTACACAACCAAAAGCCAATATGCAGGTTCTGAATGTTGTCATATATCAAAATTATTAGTTGTATTTTTCAGGACACAGATATTGTTTATTACATGTGATGTACAGTTTTTCAATCCCAAATTCTGCTATACAGTTAGAGTATAATAGAGAAAACAATAGCATAAATCTGTATTGTAATACAAAGTAGAAAATCAAAATCTACATGTCTTCTGCCTCTCTCTTTTTCTTTCTCCCTACATTCCACCTTCTAACTTCTCCATCAAGTTCTAGTAGCATGGTTCCAGAAATGCCAACTTTTAGCATGTGGATATTTGGTAGGCTGGCTTTCATTATGTGGATAATAAAGAAATATAGTTTATGTCTGCAACCATAAATTACAATATACAAGATAGCAAATATGTTCTTATTTACTTGGTTATAATTAAATTTGATGGTATATAGTAATTATCCACACAGTAAAAGAGATAGTTCAATTTTAGTTTTTAAAGAACATCCCAAGTGTGTTAACCCCAAAATTTCACTCCATCCAATGAATTCTAAATCAACAGAATATACAGAGACTTCTTCATGCATATTCACAAGGAGGGTATGGAACCAGAGTAGTGGCCTTTGCAAAAGATTATGGATTGAGCAAATATGATTTACATACAGAAAATATTCATTTAGACTTGGATAAAAATTGAATTATATATACATTTTGGGAGAAAAGAGGGTGGATACACAGTTCATCTTATTAAATAAAATAACACTCAGTTTACTTTTTGTCTCACACCCAGCATAGGAACTTAAATAGATGTTTGTACCTGAATATATATATATATATATATATATATATATATATATATATATATATATATATATATATATATATGTATATATATATGTATATGTATATATATATATACATATGAGATCACAATAAAATGGAATTTATTAAAGAGACAAAAACAGAAAAATAAAATATTTTTCCAATATATAAATGTGAGGAGTTTATGTGTGAGAGAGAGATAAAGTAATAAAAGTAGACTATAGACTATAGTAGTAAAAGTTACAGAAGTAAAGGAAATGGTCATTGGCAAATAAAAGCAAGGCATATGCTATGTTTACAAAATGTAATAATGAAACATCATTTTGAACAATAACTTGAATTGACTAAAATATTAATAAATTAGAAACATCCATTTAAAATGTATTTTCTTATTGCTCAAATTTGGTTATGGAGTATATTTGTAAAATCATTTATTTTATTTTATGTGTAATATTTAGCCTTCATATTTGCATGTGCACTGCATGCATTCCTACTTTATGGACAGTTCAGAATTGGGCATCAGATCTCTTTGAACTGAAGTTACAGATGATTTTGAGCAAACTTGGAAAGAGACCACAAGTCTTCTGTAGGAGATAAACACTATCATAGGTGATGACTAATCTCTACCCCTGGTTAAATATATTTTTATCCTGAACAGAATTTGCCAATGCTTGACACACACTGGATTGCCAGAAATTAGAAGTCTAGGACAGAACAAAAATAACTGGCAAAAATAAAAATAAGAAACCCAGGTCAATATTCTGCTATACTCATAGTTTAGTGCCCTTCCTTGGGCAGTTGATGGGAGCAGATGTAGAGACCCACAGCCAAATATTAGGCACAGCCTAAGAAACCACAGAGAAAAAGAGAGGAAGGGGTTGAGGACAGAGGATTGGAGTATACCAGAAGAACACAGTCCAAAGTGTAAACTAAGGTTCATAGGGACTCACAGAGACTAGCACAGGTCTGTGCTATGTTCTCCGCTAATATGTTGTAGATGTTTAGCTAAATGTTTGGGTTTTTTATTGATATTGTTGTTGTTCTTGTTATGAGTTGCCGTGGTCATGGTATCTCTTCACATCAATAGAAACCCTAATTAAAAGCTGGTATCAGGAACTGGGTTATTGCTGTGATAGGCCTGATTCTCTTTTTATTTTGTGGAATGTAGGTTTGGAAGCTTCAGATTAAAAAAGCAGATGTATACACTTTAAGGAGAGTTTCATGGGCCTCAAGAGAAGGACCATGTAAAAGAATGATGCTGAAGGTGGTTTGAACTGTGGCAACCAACTTAAGACATTTCAGAGAAGAACATTTGTATGTGGCTTAGAGACTCTTCTGGTATTTTCATAAAGAATGTGGCTGCTCTCTTCCCTTGCCCCTCAAAAATATACCTGAATATAAATTGAAGAGTTTAGGATTAATTGCTTTTGCAGAGGAGATTTCAAAGTAGCCCAGTGAGGAGTGTAACCTACAGTTATTAGTAACCACACTTAAGCATATCCATAGTGAAAAAGACATAGCTGTGTCAAGAAAAATACAAAATGTTCAATTTCTAAAGAAATTAAGTACCAGGAGTGGAATGAAGCTAAATCATGTGCTTAAAGAGATAAAGAGATTAAAGAAAAAGGTGATGTTAAATAAAATAAAGGGAATGGCGACCTCCAGGCAATATCCTACCTAGCTAGGCTTCCAACTTTTGAAAAGAAGTCTTTAGATTGGTTCTAACTCTAAAGTTCCCAAGACCATTAATCCATCACTCTTGAAGCAGAGGCAGGTAGGTCTCTGAGTTTGAGTCCAGCTTAGTCTACAGATGAAGTTTACGGATTGTCAAGCTTAGGCAATGAATGAGAAGATGGAAAACAAAAAGCTGGTGAAGATGCAATTGAGCAATGTTCCAGCCTCCTTACATCAGGACTTAGTAGCCTCATCCATGTTGTTTTGGCCTTAGAGTCGAGGATAGAAGAAAGGGGATTATAAAATTTCTGTCCACATCTAAAAAAAAATCTTCTGAGGACAAACATAATCTAGTAGTGTCTCTACATGGAAGCCTAGACAGGCCACTGTGTGAAGCTGTGAAAATGAGGCCTAGATTGCCTTGAAGATAGCAAAAGGTTGGAGACATCAGAGCTATGGGATACCTGCCAGAGAAAACTGCCAACAGGCAATGGAACCAGTCCAAGAGAAAGAACTGTGCTACAGTAAACCAAGCTGAAAGGAGCTGGAGATCTGAAGAACATGTTGACATGAGACACAGAGATTCCGGTTTTGAAGTTTTCCCAGCTGATGTTTGGTCTTGCTTTGTTCCAATGTTTTATCACTATGTTCCCTCTTCTCCTTTTTGGAATTGTAATGTATTTGCTGTGCCATTATGAATTGAAAGTATGTGATCTACCTTTTCATGTTGACTTCACACAGGACTACAGTTGAGTAATTTCAGGAGTTTCAAAGATATTTTGAACCTTGGACTTTTGAACAAGCTTGAGACTTACAAACTATGGAAACTTTTGAAGTTGGGCTAAGCACATTTTTTGCATTATACTGTAGTTTCAACCCTATGGGGTCCAGGTAGAAGATTGTGGTAGTTTGAATAAAATTGGTCTTCATAGACACATATGATGGAATGACATTATTTGTTGGTATGACCTCTTGGAGTAGGTGTGGCCTTGTTAGAACAAGCATTTCACTGAGGTTGGACTTTGAGCCCTCAGATGCTCAAGCCAAGAAGAGTGTTACCGCCTATGGATCCAGATGTAGAAGATTCAGCAATATGTCTGTTTAGAAGACCCCCCCATGATCCCCACCATGCTGACAATGGACTAAACCTCTGAATTGTGAGCCAGCCCCAATTACGTGTTTGTTTGTTTATAAGAGTTGCTGTGGTCATGATGTCTCTCCTCAGCAGTATAAGCTCTAACTAAGGCAAGGCATCTGACTCTTTTGCCTTCTCTAGAGACCCTTTTACTCCTGCTGGTTTGCATAATCCAGTCTTGAGAAGGTGGTTTGTATCTAGTCTATAGTAACTTATTTTTGCCATGATATGCCTGTAAGACTTGAAATTTTCTGAAGGGAAACCTAGAAATAGTGGAGGTTGGGAAGAGGTCCTATAGTGGGCATGGAAGGAACAGGGAGAGGGGAGAATTTCATATATTGTATGAGAGAAGAATAAATAACAAGAAAATAAATAAAACTTGAAATATATGAAAATGTCTATTATTATGTGAGCCAAAAACACCTTCTTTGTTTATTTTAATGACACCTTTTGAAATTCCTTTTAAGCTTAAGGCTTGCAAAGGACAGCCTCCAAAGATGCTGCTTTGGTCCAAGGCTCTTGGCCTGAGTCTCAAATGTTTGTGGAATCTTCTTCCCATAGGTGTAAGCAGGACAAAGAGTCCCCTTTTCAATAAACTGAATATGGCACAAAAGATAGTTAGGTCAGGAAACTTAGCTTCAACCCCCCTTGCACATTCTCCTTGATACCCCCCCCCTCTGGTTTTTCAAGACAGGGTTTCTCTGTGTAGCCCTGGCTGTCCGGGAACTCACTCTGTAGACCAGGTTGGTCGCGAACACAGAAATCTGCCTCCCTCTGCCTCCCAAGTGTTGGGATTAAAGACACGCACCACCACCTTCCAGCTTCATACTTTTCTTTTAACTGTTTTGTGAGGCCAGTTATCATGGTATAAGGTGACCTATGGGTATGAAAGTGGGTTTCTATGCCAAGAGTCTAACAACTTTTGACCACAGCTGGGAAAGGTCTGAAATTTAGTCCGACTTGCATGAAAATAACTCTTCATGAGAATATATATATATGTGTGTGTGTGTGTGTGTGTGTGTGTGTGTGTGTGTGTGCTTTCTATCACATCCTTATTCTATTCAGATTTGACAGGGTATCTACTAGAGTAGACATTCTGAGTACACTCATATGGGAGAACAAGAAAACCCAATTGTGGAGATTAAACTTACAGAGCAATTAGTCGAGTTGTTATAACTAATATATTAAGTAATATGCCATTATGGTATATATGACTTCTGGCTTAAAAAAATTTTAGAGGATTTACTCATGACCTTGTTCATTAAAATATGTAAAAAGTCTTTCATGGTTTTAAACAATCAAAATACATTATAGATATATATATATTTAAATGCCTGTGAAATTATATATTTGTATAATTAAAATGTGCTAACAAAACTAAATTGGATGTCTAAAAACATTCAAAAATAAAATAAACAAATCCATGTTACTTTGAAGATATCATATACTTAAATAAATTGTTAAACAATTGAATTTAAATTTTATATTCTTTAAATATCCTGCCATCATCTTGTTTGTTTTTTTCTTTCTAGACCTGCTGCTAAAATTATCTTTCAACTGTTAACAAGATATTGAATTATTATCTCTGGTAAAAATTTTTTGTTCTTTCAATTATTTTTTTTATTTGTGACATCTTAAAGCAAATATACCATTACTATTCATAAAGTACTAATAATTAAGTCTCCTGGTACTTATGATAATTTTTTCAAATAGCAGTTATCTCAAAACATAGACATGAGAATTTCATGCATTCCACTGTCTTCTGGGATGTCCCTTCATGTGGAAGACAATTTATTTCAAACAAGCTAAATGTACGCTGGGAAGCTGAAATAGTCTTATTTTTCTGTTAATAGAATCAACAGAGACTCTCCAATGTTTTTATTGTTTTTATTTGATTTACTGAGGTATTCAATCTAGGAATGAAAATATAAGTATACATTGAAAGTATTGAGCAGTTTTACAAATAATAAGCCCTTCTTTGGGTACAGCCTTTAACTCTGCAGTACAATAGTGCTAACAGACTAAAGAAAAATCAGCAGTGTACTGCTTTACTTTTTAAAAGCTGCTTCATAGACCACAGACAGGAACAAATCCATTTCTGTAATTTTCAGAAACACAAAAGCATTTATTCTCCTCATTCTTATTTTGTCCTGGGTTGAGTCTTTTTTCTCAGCTGGAAGGATGCTGTTTACCTTTGGCAGTCACTGACATTCTGTCATTGCTTTTAATCTTTGCACTAAAGTCTATACTTCTGAAGTTGAAAAGATGGTTCCTTCCCTAAAGAAGAAGGAGACCTCCTGAAAGGAGGCAATGCTGCCTCAGTAAGTTCATACTTCTTAACTTTCAGCAGAAGAATATCTTTGTTTAATGGAACTTTGAGAGCCTGTATAAACCTCCCTGTCTCACATAGTTCCTTCTGGCTCAGAAGGGAACAGGAAATGTGAGGATGAAGTGACAAGTCCCACCCATCATCTTGGATATAGGAACTCAAAGTAATTCAGAATCTGAATCAAAAAGGAAGACATTTAACATAACTAATTTTAGAAAAGAAAATTTAACAGTGTAAATTTGAAGTTAGGAATTTTTATTCAACCTTTCCATAATAAATCTTTTGTCAATAGGCACAATAGGCTGTTGTAGGGACTTTAAACAAAAACTATTTCCTTTTCTAAAGCTTTGGATACTTTTAACAAAAACTTACTGAATAGTTCAGCATATAAAACAAGAAAATTGGTACTCTTTCAAATCCTTTCTACTACAAAGAACATTGAATTTTCGTTTAAAAACACAAGGACTTGGTATAAAAAGTTTGTTCATAAAATGATACTTTTCTTGCATATTGGCTCTCAGAAAAGATTGAAAACTCTCAAAAAAAAAAAAAGAAAGAAAGAAAAAGGAAAGTTATCAAATAGAAGCAGAAATGCAGACATCTACTGAGCTGAAAGAGGATCTCAGTGGGGAGAATGTGAGCATTACCTACAACAAGCTCTAGCTTTGATCTCCACAAGCACATAAAACCAGAGCCAGCTGAGAATGATTGTCATCCCAGCATTCAGATGTAAAGAGAGTAAGGTAAAGAACTGAAGATTCACCAGAGCTACATAGAGAATTTGAAGTTTTTCTGGGTTTCGTGAGACCATCTCAAAACAACCACCACAACAAAATAAATAATGACAACATAATGATAATGTTTGAGAATCCTTCATTTAAATGTAAGCACAAGCCCTATGATGGAGTTACTGTATTTACATCCCCCCACAGAAATAGAAGACAGCAGACATTAAAACTATTTTCTCTTTTCTTCCATACCTCCCAGCTCTTTCTACCCACCTCTGTCTCTCCCAAAATCCACTTGCATCAATCTCCTCTTCAAAAAAGCACAGACCTCTCCAAGAGATGGCAGCCAAACAAGACAAAACAAGATGCAATAAAACAAGACAAAAGTTCTTATATGAAGGCTGGACAAGGTAACCCAACAGGAGGAAGAGAGGCCCAAGAGTAGACAAAAGAGTCAGAGATACAACTGCACCACTGTTAGGACTCCAATGAAAACACCAAGGTAAGAAACACCATATGTACACAGATTGCATGTGCAGAGCACGGCAGAACCTGTGCTTAACTTTTCAGTCTCTGTGAGCCCATATGAGCCCTGCTTAGCGGTTCAGTGGGCCATATTCCCCTAGTGTCCTCCATTCCTCTGACACACACACACACAGTGTTTTCTCCCTGCTGTTTCACAGGGTTCTCTGAACTCTGAGGGAAGGGACCTGATGATGACCTCAAATTTAGACATCATAATGTCCGGCTGTTACTCTCTAAACCTGCTCTCATTTTACTGCCAAATAATGCTTGTCTGACAATGACTAGAGAAGGTCCTATCTGTGGGTATAGCAAAATATCATTAGAAATCATTTCATAGATTTTTGTTCCAGTTGTGTTTATGTCTACCCTATATTCCTGGGATATGCAATCTCTGGTTCCTAGCCATTCAGACAGTATAACAACATTATATTGACTTCTCCTGGTTTAGAAATCAGGTTAAACAAACATTGGGAAGCTACACCCACAAGTTCTGTACCATTTTTCCCCAGTTTATCTTACAGGCTGGACAGAGTGTAGGTTGAGGTTTTAGGCTATCTAGGTATCCAGGTTTCTCCTTCAATAACCTGAAGAATACTTAATTCTGCCAAAGAGATTTGAAAGTAGGGTAAAGACACCAGGTTACAGTCTATGAGCTGTGTGGATGCTGTCCTTAGCATTGGGACAAACTGACAGGCTTCACAGAGGGACTGTCATAGCATCACCCTAGGTTGCTTAAGGATCTTGACTGGATGCCCTAGAACAAAAAATCAACCTAATGAACCTAGTCACAACACTGAAAGTCTCCAGTGGCTACAAAAGATGGACAAGTCAGATTTTGTATACAGCATTACTAGGAATATTCACTAATGTCCTTTTAGATTCCAGGAGCTTTCTACTGCACTGGGTTTACACACCAACCCCCACATGATCCCCAACTACAACTGTCTGTCTGTTTCTCACTGCATTTTCTCCACTGCATGGCCCTCCACCTGATTTCTTCCCTTCTTTCCCAAACTGTCCCCAGTTATCCTGGTAAGTCTATTCTAATTCTACTTTTAAGAAAGGTCCATGCTTCCCCACTGTAGTTGTCATTCTAACCTAACATCTCTGTGTCTATGGGTTATAGCTTGATTACTACTTACTTAACAGCTAATATTCACTTACAAAAGAATACATACCAAATTGTTTTTCTCAGTTTGGGTTACATCACTCAGCATTATTTCTTTTTTTAGTCATTCCATTTGCCTGTACATTTTGTGTCATTTTGAGACTATTGAATAGTACTCCATTGTGTATATGTACACTATTTTCTTTTTCCCCTGGCCCCTCCCCACTATTTTCTTTATCAGCTCTTCACTTGAGAGACACTGCAGATGTTTCCAAAATTTCTGGCTATTATGAATAAAGCTAAAATCAGTATAATTGAACAAATGTCCTTGTGGTAGAATGGCACACCCATTGGATACATGCATGCGAGTGGTAAATTTCTTTCATGATGTAGAGTGATTCCCAGTTTTCTGAGAAACCACTATATTGATTTGTATAATGGCTTTACAAGCTTGAACTCCTACCAGTAATGGAGTTATGATCCCCTTGTTCCACATCCTCACTCGTATGATTGATCTTAGCCATTATGTCAGATATAAGATGAAATCTTAGAGTTATGTTGATTTACATTTCCCTAGTGGCTGGCATTGAACATTTCGTTAAGTGTTCCTAAGTCATTTGTTATTCCTCTATTGAGAATTCTCTGTGATGATATATACCCTATATCATTAGTTGGATGATTTGGTTCTTTGGTATTTAAATTCTTGCGTTCTTTATCCATTTTAGATATTAGTCATATATACCATATAGGGTTTGAATAATACTGTTTCCCATTCTCGGCTTTCTCTTTTTCTGATTGATGTTGCCATTTCCCTTACAGAAGATTTTAAGTTTCATGAGGTCCTATTTCCCCACATGCTCTTCTATTAGATTCATTGTGTCTGCAATTACATGACAGACTTTGACCCACTTGGACTTGAGTTAGTACAGGGAAATGAATATGGATCTATTTGAATTCTTTTACATCAGAAACCTATTTGATGAGCACTATTTGTTTAATTTACTTCCTTTTTTTCCAGTGTGTATTTCTGTCTTCTTTATCAAACCTAGGTACATATATACATGTAAATTTTTGTCTCAGTCTTCAATTCAATTCCAGTATTTATTTTTATGGCAATACCATTTTTATGGAGATAGTCTTGAACCTGTAGATTGTCTTCTTTTGGGAGCAAGGGCATTTTATAATGTTAATCCTAACAATATGTGAGGCTAGGAGACTTTTCTATCACCTTAGATCATATTTAATTTTGTTCTTCAGAAACTTGAAGTTTTGTGATGTTTGGTTATATATATATATAATTAAACTGGAAGATAGCAAGCCATTTTGCTGAAAGTGTTTGTCAGATAAATTTCCTTAAATGAATTCTTAGAGTTATTCATTCATACTATTATATCATCTGTGAAAAGTAATATTTTGATTTCCTTTTTTTTTAACTTGTGTCTCCTTGATCAACTTCAGTTATTATATTTCTGTAGCTAAAACTTCAAGTCCTAAATTAAACAGATATGGAAAGGATGAGCAACTTTGTCTTATTCCTTAGCTTAGAACCTTGAATATCATAAAAGAAAATTTAAGATCTTTTATGTCATTAAAAATATGTAGCAGAGGATAGCCTTATCTGGCATCAATGGGAGGAGAAGCCCTTGGTCCTGTGTAGGCTTGATGCCCCAGTGTAGGGGAATGCCAGGGTGCTGAGGTAGGAGTGGGTGAGTGGGTGGGGGAGCATCCTCATAGGAGCAGAGAGAGCAGGGATAGGATGGGAATTTGGGGAAGGGAAACTGAGAAAAAGGGTATTTGAAAAGGAAATAAATAAAATATCCAATAAAAAAATTAAAAAATACAAAAGAATACACTTGCATAATTTTTAAGTAATCTAATTTCAGCTTTCATGATGTTAATAAATATCATACAAATAGATTTCATAAATAATAACAGAAAAAATATAAGTCAGAATTAAAGAAAATTCTCTGCCTTTCCAATACAACATTCTGGCAAATAAATGAATATACCAAAACTTATTTACAGATTTGTTAATTATTTTAAACAGATTCCAATTAATTTAATGAAAAATATAAAATATATTTAATACGGTATCATTAGCTAGGGCTTCCTTTGCTGTGATAAAACATATTGACCAAAAACAGCATTAGGATAACATGGTTTATTTCATTTTATATCTCTTATTTCATCATCCATGATGATTAGTATGCAAAATCAGGAAGGAACAGAATAGCAGGAGGTGATGCAGAGGCAACTGAGCAGTGTGGCTTACTGGCTTGTTCTCCATTATTTGCTCATTCAGTTTTCTTATCATATTCAGGGCTACCAATCTGTTCAGATACCTGTAATCACAGCTGCACATATTCATACACAAATACACATAATTAAAAAAATATATTTTAAAAACCCCAAGCCAGAAATAACTATGGAAGAAAATGAAATGACATGCAAAATAATAATAATAAACAAAGACAAACTTAAAAAAATGGCTTGCCAAAAAAATTTTTGTATGAATTATTAAACACAATAAACAGCTTCTTTAAAATAATATACAAAGGTCATCAAATAGATTTTTGAATATTACTAGGGTATTTAAAAGTCACAAATCCTAATATTAGTACTCAAAACAGAAAACTAAGAGTAAGAACAAAATGTTACAAGACAATATTAGATAAAATTTTCATGTTTTTATTCTAAGTTTTGTTCTAGCTTAATATTTCAAGTACTACAAATTTAAAGATCTATCAGTTAAGTTAACAAAATGATAGGAAAATATTTTAAATAAATAGTTATGAGGAGAAATTTAAGCTTTTTTTTCTTTTTAACATAAAATATATTCTAAAATATAGCTTATATATAGACCAAAATAACTAGCTTGGCTTATCATATATTTACATAATGTTCAGACAACTCTGAGTATTATATCTTTTTTGAAACATATAAAAGAACTATAAGAATTGAACATAGTTTACACTATAAGGATACACTTCAATTAATACCAGTAATTATAAAATGCATGAAAGAAAGAAATTTTATTTTCTTTTTCACTGGCATACTATAAGATGAAGACATATAACTGAAATATAGTACTCCAACAGGGTTATATAGAAACAATGAAAGAGCAAATGGCGCCCAGGTGGTGATGGCCCATGCCTTTAATCTCAGCACTTGGGAGGCAGAGGCAGGCAGATTTTCGTATTTAAGACCAGCCTGGACTACAGAGTGAGTTCCAGGATAGTCAGGGCTACAGAGAGAAACCCTGTCTCAAAAAAAAAAAAAAAAAAAAAAAAAAAAAAAAAAAAAAAAAAGGAGGAAAAAAAGAAAGAAAGAAAGAGCAAATGGCATTGAATTGAGAGCCAGATCTTAATATTTTGAATTTAATTTTCCATAAATAGAACTACTTTCTCTAAACCATTGAGCCTATCCTGGAGTGCCCTGTCAATAGTCTCCTAGATCATGAGTGATATTAACACATTTTTGGATAATTTATCTACATGATTTGTGTTGTGAATCTCTTAAAACAGAGATGTAGCAGATAAGGCAAAATTAGAAATCCCACCTATTAATGTTGTGATCCCCAATATCAAGGCTGCAGCAAATACTTTGTGCCTCCTGCGAACAGAAGTAGCTCTATGTAAAGCCATTGTACTAGGGTTGGAAAAGCATAAGTCAGTGACATGGAGGTCTCTTCTGGGCATCCAGCTGGAAATGATAGAAGAAAGATAAAGAATATGAGGCCCACTATATCTTCATGATAAAATCCTTGAAAAGGATTGGAGGAACAGATTAGTTAGAAGTTACCTTAATATAATAAAAATTGTATATGCTAATATTATCCTAAGAGCAGAAAATTTATCATTAAAATCATGAATGAAGCAGAAATATTTATTTCATTCATACCTTTGAATATAGGGTTTAAAGCACCAGTAATAAATATAAGAAAAGATGCAAAACCACAAGAAGACTAATAGTCAACTAACCCTGAGAGTTCTCAGAGACTGTGCCACTAACCAAAATGCCTAAGGGGGAATTTTGCACTGGAGTGAATCCTATGCTCTGGTTCCCACACAGTCAGTCCACACCCAGATGTATCTTGACCCTAGGAACTCTGACATATCCAGGATCACAGTTCTGATACATCCAAAATCACAGGATTACAGACTCATAAGATTGGCAGGCTCCAGCTAGAGAAAAGAAGGCCAGTTAACATCAGAAATAACCAGATGGCAAGAGCAAGTACAAGAATATAAGCAACAGAAGCAAATACTATTTGGCAACATCAGAACCCCAGTTCTCCCTCCAGAGCAAGCTCTCCATACCCTAATACACATGAATAGCAAGATTCGGATTTAAAAATCTTATCTCATGAATATGATAAAGGACTTTAAGAAGGACATAAATAATTCTGTTAAAGAAACACATGAGAAAACAGGTAAACTAGAAGAATCCCTAAAAAAGAAAACACATAAATCTCTTTAAGAAATACAGGAAAACACAATCAAACCGGTGAAAGAATTGAACAATACCAGTATATGGAAATGGAAACATTAAAGAAAACAGAAAGGGAGACAACCATGGAGATGGGAATCCTAGGAAAGAGAGCAGGAGTCACAGATGAAAGCATCACCAACAGAGTATAAGAGATACAAGAGAGAATCAAAGGTGTAGAAGATACTGAAGAAGACATTGACATAACAGTCAAAAAAATTACAAAAACCAAAAAAGCTCCTAAATCAAAACATTCTAGAAATCCAAGACACAATGAGAAGACCAAATCTAAGAACAATAGCTATAGAAGATAGCAAAGATTTCCAACTCAAAGGGCCAGTAACCATCTTCAACAAAATTGTAGAAGAAAACTTTCCTAAACTAAAGGAAGTAATGCCACAAACATAAAAGAAGACAACAGAACACAAAGCAGATTGGACCAAAAAGAAATCCCCTCCCATCACATAATAATCAAAATAGCAAATGCACAGAATAAAGAAATAATATTTAAAGTGGTAAGAGAAAAAGGTCAAGTAACCTATGAACTCAAACCTATCAGATTTACTCTGGACTTCTCAATATGACTCTAAAAACCAGAAGATCTTGGACAGATGTCATACAGACCCTAAGAGAACAAAAAGCCAGTCAAGGCTATGATACCCAGCAAAACTCAACATTACCATAGACGGAAAAACAAAGATATTCCATGATAAAACCAAATTTAAACAATTTCTTTCCAATAATCTTGTTCTACAGAGGATAACAAAAGGAAAATTCCAACCCAAGAAGGAAAACTACACGCAGCAAAAATCAAAACATTAAGCTTCTTACAGCAAACCCAAAAGGTGAGACCCACATAAATATAATTCCACCTCAAATAACAAAAATTAACAGAAAGCAATAATTATTGGCCCTTACTATCTCTCAACAGCAAAGGGCTCAAGTTCCCAATAAAAAGACATAGGCTAACTGACTGGATATGTAGAGAAAATCCAGCTTTTTTGTTAAATTGGATAGTTTGCTTATTTACATTTCAAATGTTATCCCCCTTTCTTTCCTGGTTTCCCCTCCACAACCTCCCTATCCAATCTCCCTCCCCCTGCTTATGAGAGTGTTCTTCCACCCACCCACCCACTCTCACCTCACCACTCGCGTGTTCTCTTACACTGAGGCATCAAGCCTTCACAGGACCAAGGGCCTCTCCTCCCATTGATGCCAGATATGATCCATCATCCTCTGCTACATATGCAGCCGGAGCCATACAAACCTCTTCAGCTCCTTCACTCCTTTCCCTAATTCCTCCATTGGGGTTCCCATGAGTGCAATGGTTGGCTGCTAGCATCCTCATCTGTATTTGTCATGTTCTGGCAAAGCCTCACTGGAGACAACTATATGCCTAGGTTTGGTGGCTGCATATAGGATGGATGCCAAGGTGGGGCAGTCTCTGGATGGCCTTTCCATCAGTCTGTGCCCCATACTTTCTCCCCATATTTTCTTTAGACAGGAACAATTCTGGGTAAAACATTTAGAGATGAGTGGGTGGCCCCATCTCCCAAGCAGGAGTATTGCCTAGCCTCTAGAAATGGTCTCTACATGTTCTCCCTCCCCTTTGGGTAGCATTTCAGCTAAACTCATCCCCATTGGGTCCAGGGAGCCTTTTACTTTCCTAGCAACTTTCTCTTGGCTACCCCTAGTCCCATATTCCCCATTGCTAAACACATCTATAATTTCTGACTCTCTGGATATCATTTTTGTCTCATCCCATACCTGATATTATCCCCCCTTTTGCCCTCCCCCTCATCTCATCCTTCCAAGTCCCTCCAACCCTCTACCTCCATGAATATTTTTCCCCCTTCTAAGAAAGACTAAAGCATCCACACTTTGATCTTCCTTCTTCTTGAGCTTCATATGATCTATGAGTTGTGTCATGGGTACTTTGACACAAGTGAGTACATGCCATATGTGTTCTTTTTGACTAGGTTACCTCACTCAGGATGATAGTTTCTAGTTCCATCAATTTGCTTGTGAAATTGATGAAGACTTTGAATTTAATAGCTGAATTTAGTAAATGTACAACATTTTCCATATCCATTCCTCCATTCACAAAGATCTCTGTTCTTTCCAGCTTTGTGCTATTATAAATAAGGCTGCTATGAACATAGTATAGCATGTGAAATTGTTATAAGTTGGAACATCTTTTGTGTATATTCCCAGGAGTGACATATTTGGGTCCTCAGGTAGTACTATGTCCAATTTTCTGAGGAACGGCCAGACTGATTTCTAGAGTTATTGTACCAGCTTGAAAGCTCCACATCCTTGCCAGCATCTGTTGTCATTTGAGTTTTTTATCTTCGCCATCTGACTGGTGCGAGGTGGAATCTCAGGGTCGTTTTGATATGCATTTCCCTGATGAATAAGGATGCTGAACATTTCTTTAGGTGCTTTTCAGCCATTCGAGTTTCCTCAGTTGAGAATTCTTTGTTTAGCTCTGTTCCCTATTTTTTAATAGAGTTATTTGCTTCTCTGGAGTCTAACTTCTTGAGTTCTTTGTTTATATTGGATGTTAGCCCTCTAGTAGATATAAGATTGGTAAAGATCTCTTTCCAATCTCTTGGTTGCCATTTTGTCCTATTGACAGTGTCCTTTGCCAAAGAAGCTTTGCAATTTTATGAGATCCCATTTGTTGATTCTTGATTGTTGTTTATCATGTGTAGGACTTCCCTGGTGTAATTTTTGGGGTCACTTATTTATACTATCATATCATCTATAAAAAGTGATATTTTGAATTCTTACTTTTTAATTTGTATCCCTCTGACCTCCTTGTGTTGTTTACTTGCTCTGGGTGGGAGTTCTAGTACTATATTGAACTCTAGGGAGAGAGTGGGCAGCCTTGTCTAGCCCCTGATTTTAGTGGGATTGCTTCAACTTTCTCTCCTTTTTGTTTGATGTTGGCTACTGGTTTACTGTATATTGTTTTTACTATGCTTACAGATGGGCCTTGAATTCTTGATATTTCCAAGACTTTTACCCTGAAGGATGGTTGAATTTTGTCAAATGATTTCTCAGTATCTAAGGAGATGATTATGTAGGTTTTTTTTGTCTTTGACTTTGTTTATATAGTGGATATTATTGATGAATTTCCTTATTTTGATCCATTACTGATGACTCAGCTTTTTGCTGCATACAGGGAAAATACTTCAGTGACAAAGACAAACACAAAGGCTGGAAAATTTGTCCAAGGACGTGGTCCCCCAAAACAAACTGTAGTAAGAGGAAAACTCATAGCTTTGAGTGCCTCCATAAAGAAATTGGAAAGAGATACACAGGTTTCACCAGGACAGAGCTGGTCTTCCAGGAGTGCTGACACACCTGTGCACATATATAGGACCACCACTTCTGCTCCAAGGGACCCACCTAAAGCTCTCAGGAAACAGGAAACGAGGAACAGTCTGGGACAGGATCCTTTCAGTTTCAATCTGCTCCTGGACCTGACACTGTGCCACAGCTCTCCTTACCCAAGACCTCCTCAACCACAGTAAAAGATTTCAAGACCAGCTACCACTAGAAATAACCAGATGACAAGGGACAAGTGTAATAACAGAAACAACAGAAGCCAAGGCTACTTGGCATCATCAGAACCCAGTTATCCCAACACAGCAAGTCATGGATACATTAACACACTGTAAAAACAAGGCTCTCTTTTAAAATCACATCTCATGATGATGATAGAGGACTTTAAGAAGGACATAACTCCCTTAACAAAATGCAAGAGATCACAAGTAAACAGGTAGAAGCCCTTAAAGAGGAAACACAAAAATCCATTAAAGAATTAAAAAAAAAACCCACAATAAATAGGTGAAGGAATTGAACAAAACCTTTCAATCTAGGATTGAAAAAATGGAAATAGAAACAATAAATAAATCACAAAGGGAGACAACACCAAGGATAGAAAACCTAGGAAAGAAGTCAGGAATCATAGATGGAATTATTACCAACAGAATATAAGAGATAGAAGAGAGAATCTCAGGGACAGAAGATATCATAGAAAACATTGAAACAATTGTGAAAGGAAATGCAAAAAGCAAAAAGTTCCAAAATATCCAGGAAATCCAGGACACAATGAGCAGACCCAACTTAAGGATAATAGGTATAGAAGAGAGCAAAGATTCCTAAATTAAAGGGACAGTAAATATCTTCAACAAAATTACAGAAGAAAACCTCCCTAACCTAAAGAAAGAGATGCCCATGAACATACAAAAAGCCTACACAACTCCCAAAAGTTTGGACCAGAAAAGAAATTTTTCCTGTCATATAATAGTCAAATACCAAATACACAAAACAAAGAAAGAATATTGAAAACAGTAAGGGAAAAAGGTCAAGTAACATATAAGGGCATTTATATCAGAATGAAACCAGATTTTTCACCAGAGACTGTGAAAGCTAGAAGATGCTGGGCAGATATTATACAGACCCTAAGAGAAAACAAATGCCAGCCCAGGCTACTAAACCTAGTAAAACTCCAAATTAACCATTGATGGAAAAACTAAGATATTCCATGACAATACCAAATTTATACAATATCTTACCACAAATTCAGCACTACAAAGGATAATAGATGGAAAACTCCAACAAAAGGAGGGAAACTACACTCTAGAAAAAACAAGAAAGTAGTCTTCTTTCAACATACCCAAAAAAAGATAGCCACAAAAACATAATTCTACATCTTACAATAAATATAACAGGAAGCCGCAATCACAATTCCTTAATAGCTCTTAACATCAATGGACTCAAATGCCCAATTAAATGATGTAGATCAACAGACTGGATACATAAACCTGACCCAGCATTTTGCTGCATACAGGAAGTGCACCTTAGTGACAAGACAGACACTACCTCAGAGTAAATGGTTGGAAAAAAAAATCCAAGCAAATGGTCTCAAGAAATTAGCTGGAGTAGCCATTCTAATATCAAATCAAATTGACTTTCAACCAAAAGTCATCAAAAAAGATAAGGAGGGACATTTCATACTCATCAAAGGAAAAATAACCTACTAAAATGAACTCTCAATTCTGAACATTTATGCTCCAAATGCAAGGGCACCCACATTCATAAAAGAAACTTTACTACAGCTCAAAGCACACATTGTAGCTCACACAATAAAACTAGGATACTTCACCACTCTACTCTTATCATTGGACAGATCATGGAAATATAAAGTAAACAAAGACACAGTCAAACTAATAAAAGTTATGAAACAATGCATTTAACAGATATCTATAGGATATTTCATCTTAAAACAAAAGACTAAACATTCTTCTCAGCACCTCAAAGTACCTTCTCCAAAACTGAGCATATACTCAGTCCCAAAACAGTCCTCAACAGAAAAAAAGAAGATTTAAATAATCCTATGCTTCCTATCAAATCACTACAGATTAATGCTGGTCTTCAATAGCAACAAAAACAACAGAAAACCTACATAAAGATGGGAGCTGAACCACAATCTACTCAATGATTAGTTGGTCAAGGAAGAAATAAAAAAGAAATTAAAGATTATTAGAATTTAATGAAAAGGAAGGCACACCATACCCAAAGTTATGGGAAACAAGGAAAGCAGTGCTAAGAGGAAAACTCAGAGCTCTGAGTGCCTACTCAGAGCTGGAACCCAGTTCAAAAGAAATTAGAGAGCGCATACACTAGCAGCATAACAGCATACCAGAAAACTCTAGAACAAAAAAGTATCAAATACACCCATGAATAGTAGACAGCAGGAAATAATCAAACACATTGGTGAAATTAAACAAATAGAATAAAAAAAAAAAACTATACAAGAAATCAACAAAACCAGGAGCTGAATCATTGAGAAAATCACAAGATAGCTAATCCTTCAACCCACACTAACCAGAGGGTACTGAGGAACTGTACAAATTAATAGTCACATATGAAAAGGGAGATGTAACAGCAGAAACTGAGGAAACAAAAAAAAATCATCAAATCCTACTACAAAAGCCTATACTCAATAAAACTGGAAAATCTGAATGAAATGGACATTTTTCTAGACATATACCAGGTATCAAAGTTAAATCATGATCAGATAAACCATGTAAACAGTTCCATAACCGCTAAAGAAATACAGAGTCATTAAAAGTCTCCCAACCGAAAAAGGCCCAGGTCCAGATGGGTTTAGTGGAGAATTCTATCAGACATTCTAAGACGATCTAATACCAATACTCTTCAAACTATTCAAGAAAACAGAAATAGAAGGAAAGCTACCCAATTCATTCTATGAAGATACAATTATGTGTATACCAAAATTACACAAAGACCCAAAAAGGAAAGAGAACTTTAGAACAATTTCCCTTATGAATATTGATGCAAAAAATACTCAATAATATACTTGGAAATCGAATCCAAGGATTGCCTTATCTGGCATCACTGGGCGGGGATCCCCTTGGTCCTATGGAGGTTTGACGACACAGCAGAGGAGAACATTAGATCTCTGTGACAGGAATGGGTGGGCAGTTGGGGGAGCAGCCTCATAGAGGCAGGGGGTAGTAGAGAGAAGGCTTTTGGAGGGAAAACTGGGAAAAGTGATAAAATTTGACATGTTAAAAAAAAAGTCTTTGAAACAAAAAATGCCAAGGGACTGATAGTTTTAGTGCAGTATACTATGGAACCTTCAAAGGAGTCCTAATACCAATACTTCTTATAATATTCCACAAAATAAAAACAGAAGGAACATTATCAAATTCCTTATATGAAGACATGGTTATGCTGATACCTACTACACATAGACCCAACAAATAAAGAGAACTTCAGATCAATTACCATTATGAACATAGATGTATAAATACTCAATAAAATTGTTACAACCAGAATTCAAGAACACACCAAGAATTCACCATGATCAAATAGTTATCATCCCAGAGATGTGGGGATGGTTCAATGTATAGAAATCCATCAATGTAATCAACTATAAAAACAAACTCAAACAAAAAGACCACATGATCATCTCATTAGATACCAAGAAAGTCTTTGAAAAATTACAGCATCCCAACATGGTAAATGTATTGGAAAGATCAGAAATTCAAGGTTTGCACTTAAACATAATAAAAGCAATGTATAGCAAAATAATAGACAATATCAACTAAATGTAGAGAAACTTGAAGCAATCCCACCAAAATCAGGGCCAAGACAAGGGTGCCCACTTTTCCCCATGTATTCAATATGTTACTAGAAGTTCTAGCCAGAACAATTAGACAAGAAGAAGAGTACAAAGGTATATAAATTGGGAAGGAAGAAGTCAAGAAATCACTATTTGCAGATGATATGATACTATATATAAGCAACCTCAAAAATTATCAAAAAGAGCTTTTACAGCTGATAAAGAACTTCATCAAAGTGGCTGGATCTAAACTAAACTCTAACAAATCTGAAGGCTTTACTCAAAAGACAAGTAGGCTAAGAAAGAAATTAAGGAAATGACATACTTCACAATAGGTACGAATAATATAAAATATCTTGGAGTGACTCTAACCAAGGAAGTGAAAGATCTGTATGGCCACCTCACCTAAAACAAACTACAAATTCAATGTAGTCCCCATTAAAATTCCAATTTGGTTCTTCACAGACATAGAAAGAGCAATTCTCAAATTGATCTGGAATAACAAAAAAGTCAGTATAGTGGAAACAATTCTCAACAACACAAGAACATCTGGGTGAATCACCATCTCTGATCTCAAGCTTTACTACAGAACAATAGTGAAAAAAAAACACATGGTATTGATACAGAGATAGGTAGGTAGATTATTAAAAGAGATCTGAAGACCCAGAAATAAATCCACATACTTATGGTCACTTGATCTTTGAGAAAGAAAACAAAATCATCCAGTGTAAACACAAACAAATGAAAACAAAACCAAATAACCTCAGCATTTTTAGCAAAAGGTGCTAGCTTAACTGGTGGTCAGAATGTAGAAGATTGCCAAGTCCATCTATTATTATTACTTCAGACAAATCTCAAGTCAAAGTCAATCCAACACCTCCACATAAAACCAGGCAAACTGAATCTAGTAGAAGAGAAAGTGGGGATGCACCTCACACATAATGAGCACAGGGGAAAATTTCCTGAACAGAATACCAATGACTCATGCTCTTAGATCAACACTTAAAAAAGGGGAACTCATAAAATTATAAAAGTTCTGTAAGGCAAAGAACTGTCCATAAGACCAAAAGGCAACCTACAGTTTGGGAAAAGACATTTACCAACCCTATACCCTATAGAGGGCTAGTATCCAGAATAGAGAAACAACTTAAGAAGTTAGACTCCAGAGAACATAATAATCCTATTAAAAATGGAGTACAGAGCTAATCAAAGAATTCTCAATTGAGGAATCTCAAATGGCTGAGAAACACTTAAAGAAATGTTCATTATCCTTAGTCATCAGGGAAATGCAAACCAAAATGACCTTTAGATTCTATCTCACACCAATCTGAATGACTAAGATTAAAAAAAAAATGAAGGTGACAGCAGATGCTGCTGAGGATTTGTAGAAAGAGGAAGACTCCTCCATTGCTGGTCAGACTACAAGCTGGTAAAACCACTTTGGAAATCAATCTGGATGCTCCTTAGAAAACTGTATATAATTCTACTTGAATACCTAGCTATACCACTCCTGAGCATACATCCAACAGATACTCCAACATATAACAGGACACATGCTCTACTATGCTTATAGCAGCCTTTTTTTAATAATAGCAAGAATGTGGAAATAACCCAGATGTTCCTCAGCAGAATAGATACAGAAAATGTGATACATTTGTGCAACAGAATACTACTCAGCTATTAAATACAAAGGTTTTATGAAATTTTTAGGCAAAGGTGTGTAACTAGAAAATATCATGAGTGAAGTAACTCACACATAAAATAATACACATGGTATGTACTCAATAATAAGTGAATACTAGCTCAAAAACTCAGAATACCCACGATATAACCCACAAACCATATGGAGCTTAAGAAAAAGGAAGACCAAAGAGTGGATGCTTCAATCCTACATGTATAGTAGGAAAAAAATAGTAACAGGAGGTAGAAGGAGGAAGCAACCTGGGAGCAAGTGAGGAGGGGGACAGAAAATTTGGTAGGATGGGAGAGAAGTATAAAGGCTCAGAAAATTGAATAAAAATATGTACCAGTTGGGAATGGAGAACTAGGAGTAGCCACTAGAATGTCCCAGTTTCCAGGAAAGCAAGAGGCTCCCAGGACCCAATGGGGATGGATTTAACCAAAATATGCAAAAAAGGGAATATGGAACCTATAGAGACCACCTATAGTAAATAGGCACAGTCCCTAGTTGAGAGATGGGGTCACCCATTCATCTCAAAAGTTTTAACTCTAAAATATTCCTGTCCAAGGGAAATATAGGTACAAAGGGTAGAGCAGAGACTGAAGGGAAGGCCCTCCTGAGACTGCACCTAGGAAACCGTACTATCTGCAGACACCAACACCAGACACTATTGCTGATACCAAGAAGTATTTCCTGACAGGATCCTGGTATGGCTGTTCTCTGAGAGGTTCCACCAGCACCTGACAAATACAGATGCAGATACCAACTATCAGACTGAGCCTGGAAATACAATGAAAGAGTTAGGGGAAGGACTGAAGGAGCTCAAGGGTATCACAATCATGTAAGAAGTTCAATATCAACTAACTGGACCATCCAGAGCTTCCAGAGACTAAAACACCAACATGAGTGCAGACACTTATGAAGCAGAGGAGGGCCTTATCTGACATCAATGGGGAGGGAGACCCTTGGTCCTGTAAAGATGTGATGATCCAGCATAGGAGGATGCTAGAGGAATGAGGCAAGTGTGGGTGAGTGGGTGGAGGAGTACCCACATAGAGGTAAATGGGAGTAGGTAGACATGGGATGGGATGGGGAGTAGCTGTGGATTGATAGCCTAGGAGAGCAATATCATTTGAAATGTAAATGAATACAGTGATTAATAATAATAGACAAAAAAGAAACAAAGAAGCATACGAGGCATGGACCAAGGTTCCTAGAACATATGTACCAGACACACAGCATAGTATCCATGAGGGTTCTCCAATAACTCCAGTCCATGCTGTCTCTAAGTCTGTAGCCTAACTGTAGAATCTGTTCATCAGAGTGGATGACTTCACCTGGAAGTCATCCCACTTGGAACTCTGTTTCATGGACTACAAGATTGATTTTCAAGAAGGCAATGATTGTATGAAATTACAGTTCAACCCTAGCTTTAAGGCCTATGAATCACAACGATGACTAGCATGGCAAGATATTCCAAAAGGCAATACTATCATTTAGACATTTCAGGCAATAAACAGACACATGTGTGGACTTAAGGTAAGCTTGATAGGGGGACTGTAAACCTAGCTAGTTGATAGTTAGGTCATAGAACCTAGAAGAGAACCTACAGCCACTCTATAATATCCAGTTTTATTCTGACTACCTATTTTACATCAACAGAGAAGAGGAGAGAGGAGCTTTCACCACTCATCAAAGCATTTCCTTGTACAGCAAAGATAATAAGGATCTACAACTGGTTAAAATACGTATTGGACATAGTACTACCAGAGGACCCGGCTATACCACTCCTGCGCATATACCCAAAAAATACTGCAA